>NC_065563.1:12156911-12460293 GCF_022605725.1 Anthonomus grandis grandis | reverse complement strand
ACGACATAATTTTAGCTGCTCTAATAAAACCAATCGTTGCAGTGCAATATTTAAAAACAATGAAAAAAAAGTAATTAACAATTACCGATCAATAAGTGAGCTTAGTATTTTTGCCAAGGTTTTTGAAAAAATAATTTATAAATACATTTTTAATGTTGTCAAACGTTTACTAATTACTGAGCAACATGGATTTCTACCAAATAAATCCATTGAATCTAACCTTCTTGAATATACGGAATACATTAGAGAAAACATGGATAGCGGAGTTCAGGTGGATGCTATCTACACCGATTTTAGTAAAGCTTTTGACAAAATTGATCATACCATAATGAAATACTTATAAATTAAAGAGAGTCGGTGTGGATGGTATTTTTCTGGACTGGTGCGAATCCTATTGAAGAGGTCGTACTTTTTCTGTATTAATAAATGAGGTTGAATCTAAGAATATAAAAGTTACCTCTGGGGTACCGCAAGGATCCCATCTAGGACCTCTGCTCTTTCTTATTTATCTTGATAACGTAAAACTTTGTTTTTCAAACTCTATGGTTCTTGGATTCGCCGATGACTTAAAAATTTACAAACAACTTAAAACTCCGCACGATTGTGAATTGCTGCAAAAGCACTTAGATCAATTTCATAAATACTGTCTTAAAAATAATTTGTTTATAAATTCAAATAAATGTAATGTTATCAGTTTCACTAGAAATAAAAATCCAATTCAATACAATTACAGAATTGGTGCCTTAAATAGAGAAAACGAGGTTAGAGATCTGGGCTTGACACTTGACAATAAACTTACATTTGAAAAACATATAAGATTTAATAATTTCAAAGAGTTTTAAAATGTTGGGCTTCATAAATAGACAATCTAACTTATTTTCAAATCCAAATACATACTTAACACTCTATTATGCTTATGTACAAAGCAAGTTTAATTTTGCTTCAATAATCTGGAGTCCTTATTATCAAATTTATAAAGACGCAATCGAAAGGGTACAAAAAAGGTTTTTGAAGTCGTTTTTATTCAAATATGGCAATCAGCTTCAGCTTGCCAGTATAGCATCTGTGAGAAATCATTACAATATTTTAACTCTTCAGGACCGAAGGATTTTATCTGATATTATGTTTCTTTATAAAATATTAACAGGTAAAGTAGAGTCTCCTCATTTGTTAAGCAAAATCTCATTTAATATAGCGCCGAGAGCATTTAGGGTCCATTAGACACACTTTGCACGCTCGAAATTCTCCTATAATAAGGATGATGCGTGAGGCCAATGTTTTATATTCTGATTTAGATTTGGATTTTTTTAACCTGTCTGAAATAAAACTGAAGCAAATAATTAAAAGCGCCCTTCTGTCAGAGATTTAGATATTTAAGTTTAAGAAAATATTTCTTTTTTATTTGTTTATATAAGTTCCAAAGTAGGTAAAATTTTCTTGATAAATTTTTTTGGTTTCTTAGTTAGTATTTCTTAGTTTTTAGTTAACTTAGTATACATTTTGATGTGGATACTGTTGTAGGTTTACCTGTTTGTATCCTATATCCTATATATAATAAATAAATATTACGATTATTTATCTTTAAAAAAAATATATAGACTTGTACCTATGTCCTAAATAACTCGTTAGTTCTGCGAACGACAATACGAAATTATGGTCTCTTGTCGCCGAACTGAGACATAAATAGCAAATGTTTATAAAAAAAAAACTCAAATATCTGGGATGGCAACGATAAGGCAGGAATTTTGATGAGTGGACGATGCAAAATTTTCAAGTTCGGTACCAAATAAAAACCTATAAATAGGAGTGGAGACGCAAGGACAAATAAGCAATTACTACATACATATAGGAAAAGCAGCATTTCCTTCCAAATTTTATTCATATCAAGATCCAGCAATTGCTTTTATTTATAGCATTGGCTAGTTAAGCAATTGCTTTTGCTAAAAAGCAAATGCTAGATTTTTATTCATCAGGCCCAATATGAAACAAGTTTCAATTTTTAATATAGTGTGTTTCAGTTAAAACAATAACATCAAAATCCACAGAGACCTGATTCAACAGACCACTTTTTCCATTTTTTACTCTTCCAAGGAATTTTCCATACAAAGAGCTTTAAAAAAAAATTATTACTGATTTAAAACCCCCGAATTTCCCAACATTCCCGATATTACCAACCTGTGCAAAGCCTCCATGGCTAACGCGCCCGCCTCCTGCTCCTTCGGCGAACACTTGGCGTCCCTGCTGGCCAATATCGGCCTCGAATAACGGGCGGTAAACTGTTTCTCCGTCCCCAAGAATCCGGGCATGAGGAAATCGAAGAGACTCCACAGCTCGAGCACGTTATTCTGGATTGGGGTGCCGCTCAGGATGACCCGATGGTTCGCCGTCAAGTTCTTGATCGCCAAACTGGTGCGCGTTTTCCCGTTCTTGATCACGTGGCCCTCGTCCAGGACGACGTAGTTCCACTTGATGCCCGAGAAGAAGGCGTTATCTTTACGGACGATATCGTAGGAGGCGACGATCAGCTGGTACTTTTTGAATTTCCCGCGTAACCGTTCCCGCTCCACGGGGTTCCCGTTGTACTGTAGGGGGCGCAGGTGTTTTTGCTGCACGAACTTTCGCACCTCGTACACCCAATGACCTGAAATGAACGGGTGGGGGGGCATTAAATATAGATTAATGCAATACATTTTATTGAAGAGGTTCGTTTTGGAATAATAGATAAGAAAGAACTTTCTTGAAAGAGAGTTTTTTTTCTTCACAAAGCAAATTTCTAATCTGGTTTCAAGAAGGATGCATTTCGATGAGATAACTCAGCATTAACGGACTCTAAAATATATACAAAGGTAAAATTTACAATTATAGGACCAGAACTACAAATAAATTTAAAAAAAATTTACCAACACTAGTTTTGCTGATTACAAACAATCAAAGACATAAATAATAAAGTTGCACAGAAGATATTAGAATTAAAAAATGAATTTATGTTAAAACTAGTTAATGTTATACATATTAAGTTAAAGAGGTTTCTGCAGAGGCTCAGCAGTCAATCAGGGTTGGCAAAATGAAAAACCCATTTAAAAAACCCACCCAAGGACCTATGCAAAAGCCCAAAGAATTTAAGAGGTTTAAAGAAAAATGAGACAAAATTGAGATACTTTTTATACAGTATTTAATAACAAAATATCAAAATACAATGACATTCTTATTCCTAAGTTTTATCAACAAATCGGGTTTTTCACTTTTTCGTAAGGAACAAAATTAAATAAATAATTTCAATTGGAAACAGAACAGAAAGGTACTAATAGACCAGTCTTTAATATTCTTATTCCTAAGTTTCAAAAAATCAATTTTTACATTAAAATATAAAAAACAAAACGCCTTATTCATTATAGGAACAAAATAAAATAAAAATAAATTAAACACTTAAAACAACTTTTTCTTTTTCTCTTTTTTAAAATGGCTCATTTTAATTATTTTTACTAGCTTTTCTACCTTATCTGGCAGCAACTTATTCCGAAGATCAGTCCACACCAAACCATAAGAACTAAAGATTCTTTCCAGAGCTGCAGTACTAGCAGGGCAAGAATGTAAGTTTGCAAAAAATGTGGCCATGTTCATCAAAATACGATCTGAATCTGAATTTTGAGCTGTAGAAGTAATCTTAGTTTTTACAATTGACCACCATTTGAATGCAGACGTGTTTTTTATCACGCTTTCCTTAAAAAGTGATGATTGATAAATATCTTCATCCTTTATTCGGAATAATAGATAACCTTGGAAAAAATCTTCGTGATTCTCAAGTAACCAAGCCTCTGCCTCATCCTGGTATTTGTCCATATATTTAGGATCAGAAAAAACATAGAAAGTGGAAGGGTTGTATTGCCTCCTCACATTTTTTTTAATGTCTATAATGTAAGGGCTTAGACATGGTTTGTTTAATAAATCTAGCCAGATGTTGATTGTTGCACTCTGGAATTTATCTAAGGCAGTACCAACTGCCTGTAGTTGTTGCTCTAAGTCAAGTGCATTTTTGTATAAATTAATGTCGTCAATTTTTCTTATAATTATGCTGATCAAGAAACTCTGGATGTTCTTTTGAAATTTCTCCGTACATTAGGTAGTTAGCATTAAAGGTACTTACACAGGCCAACTGCGAATTCTAACGGGTAACATTAGGAATTTGAGGCATTAAACCTCCTAAGAGGGCCAGCTCGTTCGTGCGACTTGACGCCATTAGATTATTTTCTTTGGGGCTATGTTAAGTCGCATGTCTACGCCGATAAACCCGACACATGAGCACTTGGAAGCCCACATACGACGCGTCATTGTCGAAATACAGGCTGCAGTACTGGAAAGAGTGTGTGAAAATTGGACCTCTAGATTACGCCACGTACGCGCCAGCCGTGGGGATCACATGCCCGAAATCATTTTTAAATATTAATGCCAAAAATAATTCTTTAATATAAAAGCAAATTCGTTCATATCAATAAAATATTTTGTGTTTAATTTCAATTTAAAGTTCTCCGTCTCTAAAAACAACACCCTTTAGAACCCAAAGATTTTAAGCCCATAAGCCTGTGATTTGTAAAATTTTAGAAAAACATATTTATAATCAGATAACTCGGTTTTGTAATAAAAATAATATAGTTCCTGATTGTCAATTTGGATTTAGAGAGTAATATAGTAAACCGCCTTGTCTAATTAACTTATTTATTGATATAAGACCCAATGAGGACCAAAAGAGAATAATTGGTTTGTGCCTTCTTGACTTCAGCAAACCTTTTGGTACTATTAGTCACACTATGTTGCTTGCTAAACTTCACTATTATGGTTTTTTAAATAATTCTATGATGTCTTTTTTAAAATGATATCTCAGTAATAGATATCACTTTTAATTAAAACTGAAGTTTCACAAGGATCTATTCTACACCCCAGATTACGAGCAGAATTACATAATGGTAATATTTGGTCATCTATTTTCATTTTAATATTCGTTTTGATTTCTTTTGCCAAACAGCATAAGTTTTGATTTTGATGGATTCAGTTGATGGCCGAGTTTTTTAAAGAGATCTTTTAGGTTATTAAGTTTATGAATAATAGTTTCGTTACAAGTAACAAAGTCTTTTGAAGAGAAGTGATCGTCAGCAAAAGCTTGTATCTTTCTTGTATCTTAAAGAGAGCTAATAAGTTCAGACGTGTAAATAATAAAGCACCAAGCAACAAACACTTTTTGTGACCTGTTAGAGAAGTATGATGCGATGAGTGACAGTGAGTCGACGTCAAAACCGTAATATCTTAGCTTTTCCAACAAGAGTCGATGATTTATAGTGTCAAATGCCTTGGAGTAATCTAATAGTATGAGAATACTTCCAAAGCGGAGGATGTGGACATTATCATTTAAATATATGTAACTGCGTAAAATTTTCTCCATTATTTTTGAAATAGCAGGTAAAATTGCTATAAGTCATTAAAGGTTTTTTTTGATTTTGGTAAAGGTATTTCTATTGCAGTTTTCCAACTTTAAGGAAAATAATGTCGTTCTATGCAACTGTTAATAATATTAGTTATGTAAGGATCAATAAATGGACTGCGGTATTTCACAAGCATTAGTTTTCATGTTTTGAGTAATTTTATGAACATCTTCTATAGAACATATGGAAAATCTATGCGCCGAATTTGTTGTTTTCGTAATGTTCTATAGTTTCATCACAGTCATTAGAACTGTTGTTAAAAAATTGAGAAAAATGCTGGTTTATTAAGTTTGGATCTGTTAAATTAGGAGATAACTTGCTATCATTTGAGTTTAGGACATTTAACGATCTTAGTGCTGACCATGTTTTTTTTGTCTAGAAATAAAATTGAGATTGAGGCCTTCTTTTTTGGCCGATTTCACTCTCGGTTCCACTAGTAAAAAGAAAAAAAGACACCTTAAGATAAAATACAAGGAAAACACTCAAACACTATCAGGACCAAAAGATTTTTTAAAGTGTTACTAAAAATGACATTAAGTTTTTCGACTCATTTTATATATAAATTCGCTACTCATTATTTAGGTGGCCGATTTTACTCTAGTTTCTACTAGTAAATAGGAAACACCTTGAGGTATAACAGAAAAAAAAACTAAAACACTATTAATAGCGAAAGTATTTTTTTAACTGTGACTAAAAAGACACTAATTTTTTTTTTACTTATTTTATAAAAAAATTCACTGCTCATTAACTAGTTGGCCGATTTTACTCTAGTTTTCATTATTATATAGAAAACACCTTGAGGTATAACAGAAAAAAATACTTAAACACTATTAATAGCAATAGTATTTTTTTAAATGTTATTAGAAAGACACCAATGTTTTTTTGACTCATTTCATTAAAAAGATCATTGCATATTACCTATTTGGACGATTTTACTTTAGTTCTCACTAGTAAAAAGAAAACACCTTAAGATATAATTAAAAAAACATTTAAACACTACCAGCAATAAAGTATTTTTTAAGTGTCACTAAAGAAGACACTAATTCCTTCTTGACTCATTTTATAAAAAAATTAATTTTTCGGATCTCAGTATAGAAACTGTAAAATTACGCAGTTCTTTGTACCGGTCCTAGTCTTGAGGTTCTTTAGTACGCTTAAATTTTTGTAAGGATTTATCTTGCTCCTTAAAGATTTGAGCCTTCCAAATTTTGAGCATGAATATCAAACAGTGTGTGTAAAAGATCAGTAAAAAGAAGTAATTTTTTTTCTCATAAACAATGTCCATCCAAGGCAAATTGTAGAGATCGGACAAAAAATCATGGGTTCAACAGGTTTATTAGATTTTAGTTTTAAGTCAACAAAAACGAGTCTGTAACCAGAGGATGTAACTAAATAATGCGGTATCACTGATAAAAATTGGATCTATAAGCTTGCTTGAATTTTGAGTTGTGCAAGTTGGTTCGTTAAGTATCTGTACAAGATTATATGAGTCAAAAACAGTTAAGGACAATATTATTAATTAAAATCAAAAAAATTAACATTAAAGTCTCCTAAACATAATACCACATCAAACTGAGATTTGAAACAACAAGGTCCGTCTCCTTGTTTTAAAACCAAAATACGCACCTGTAAGGGTGGGCGGACAGACCACCAACGAAGGCAACGGAGCGCAATCGGGCGATTTCGTTTGCCGATACTTCCGCTCCCGATAATAATGATCCCCGGCCAAAATGCAGATGCTCTGCAACGTTTTCCCCAAGCCCATGTCGTCGCATAAGATCCCGTGCAGTTTGTACTTGTTCAAAAAGGCCAACCAGTTGACCCCCGCGCGCTGATAGCTGCGCAGCTCCGCCGCGATCGGTACCGGAACCACGTAATCGGGAATAGCGGCGGGTGAGAGTAGCTGCTGTAAAAACTCTCTTTCCTTATGCCGTTCCGCGTTCAACGTGCTCTCTTTCAAGGCCACCGGTTCGGGCACGCCGCCGTCCAGCGGCATCAGTTGCACCAACGTGGCGAAACTGTGGGTGCCCATCAGTCGCACCGACTGGTTCTGGTCGGACATGCGCCCCAACAGGGGAACCACCAGGAGCACCACGTACGGGATCACGTCGAACTGGAGGCTGTCCACTATGCACGCGATCGCTTCCACCGCCCCCTGTCGCTTTATATCACAGTCTGTGGCGCCCAGTTTTGGTAGTACCTAAAAAATTTCGAAAACCGTTGACTGTCTATAGACGTCTTTTTTAACGTGCATAATGTGACACTTGAAATTTAGACGCCCTTAAAAAAAACCTCCCAATTTCTGCTTCTAAATCTGCTCCCACAAACTGATCATTTGATTTTTTTGGGTGACACCAATATTTAAATACCTATTTGATCTAGCAGAATATGGTAATGTTGGTTTGTACATTCAACTGCTTGTGGGACTAAGGCAAGTTATTGATGAACCGACGAGAGCTGTCTCTTCAATGGTTTGCTTCATATTTAAGAGATAGGCGACAGACTGTAACTGTAAATGGTGTATCAGTGTTGGGTGCGATTTTGTTTTTACTGTACATAAATGACATGGCAAGTCTAAAGAACACAGGTAAATTTACTCAATTCGCAGATGATGCAACAGTGCTGTGGCAAGATATTAATGCTGCAAATCTAAATGAAAGAGTAAATAGGGACATTGCTGTGATAAAAAAAATGGCGTGACTGTAATAAATTAACTCTAAATATTGCCAAAACCAGTATTATAAATTTTAAATGCAGTTTAAGTAAAGTATCCTTGGGTACAAGAAAATAAATTTTTGGGAATAGGCAGAGACAATAAATTAAAATTTGAAAGCCATATTAGGCTACTAAACAATAAACTAGCATAAAATTGTTATGCTCTTAAGATGGTGTCCCAGGAGGTTGCCAAAAATAATTATTTTGCATTAATTGAATCAAATCTAAGGTATGGATTATGTTTCTGGGGTGCATGTTGTGTGCAACTTTTCAAAAGTGTTTTTGTGTTTGCATAAAAGGGTTATCAGATACATTTGCAAAATTGAAGCCAGGGATTCATGCAAACAACTTTTTCATTTTATATAAAATCTTAACTCCCTGAATCCCTTTGTCTTATTCATAAAAAATATAGAAACCACAGCAATGTAACAGAAAGACATGAATATAGCAGTAGAAGGGCCAATGATGTAACTTTATCTATACCCAACAGTACATCAATACAAAATTTTTTTATTTTCGATGGTAAAAAGCTGTATAATCATCTTCCTGCAGATTTCAAAGATATTCATAATAAAAAGCTCTTTCGAAAAAATGTAAAAAAATTGCTTGTTGCAAAAGGCTACTATGAAATAGGAGACTTTTTAGCAGAGAGATTTTAAATGTACTGTGTCCTTTTTTAACATGCTTTAATATTACAGTTCTAATATTTTATTGATGTATATGTAAATTTAAGTTTGAATTTTAATATTGTAATTTGTTTATTTGTATTATATGTTACTATATTATGGTTTGTTCATTTTTTTTTACAGCTTTGTCTCAACAAGATTTCTTATGACAATAAAGCTTATATTAACTGATTGATACACAAACATCCCCCAAACTAATAGATCATATAATAATTACGGAGAATTTGAGCATTTTACGGTTAGGCACGCTTGACCTCAACATTTATAATCATGAATTGATTTATGCAATTTTCGGCTCGGAAACTGTGAAGGAGGAAGTGGAATCGGTCACGTATCGAGATTTGAAGAATGTTAATCTATTGGGCATTTACGATTCCTTAAAATCGATCTCCTGGCATAATATTTTTGATTTGGTTAATATTGATGACAAAGTAAAATCTTCCAGGGATAACGCAGAATGTAAAATTCATGTTAAAACTTCGTGATAGGGCAAAATTTAAATTTAAAAAGAAAAAGAGTGTGAAATCACACAATGAATATAAAAAAATTATATCCTCTTCAGATCGCCCGGTACACATTTGTGTACAAAATATTTAACTCCATTTTTTGACTTTACCCATTACGAAAATTAAATTTCAATCGATAAGTCCCTATTAATAACCGTATGTTTACGCCGCACAAGTGCCACTTGTTCTCTGGCAGGCAATCTGTGCGAAAGTGAAAGTGTCATGGCGTCTACCAGAACAGTTGATTCTGAAAAGGTCAAACCGGTTCGTCGTAAGTACCAAATTTTGCTTGAAAACATAAAAATATATAGTACATATTATTACATACAGTACAAATTATTTTAGCGCCCCCTATGGTGGGTAAAGGACGATTGGGATAATTATTAAGGATAGTTAACTCCAAGTGAACCAAATAAAAATTGCACACACTTTTGTCGCCTGGGTCTGAAGAGGATATTACTAAGCTTATATGCAGAGAAAAAAAATTTCTTTTTAGAGCAACATCTTAATAATAGAAATAGTAAAATAGTCTGGAAAACATTAAAGTATTTTAATATTTTTCTAAAACAAAAAAAAGATCGTTTATCTGGTAAGATATTTAATCCTACTGACATTAATAATTTTTTTTCGTAAATAAGAAATTAAGATTTACTATAAAAAACCAGTCATTGGTGCAAAATCTGAAATTTTTAAATTTTTTATTGTCTCAGAAACTGAAGTGCCTAAATATTTAACCCAAGTCAAGACTACGGCTGTTGGTTCTGATGGAATATACATTTCCAGTAATCGTCACCCACTAACTAGACCAAGTCCCAGTATTCGTCACTATATTCAATGCTTTTGCTCGGCTTTCGATTTGCTTTACTTAAAATACACATTTTTTGTTTTCAGATTAAACCAAAAGAAGAACAAATTAGTATCTTTTACTGATCCGTTCCAGTGAGCGCCAGATCTTCTGAATTCTTCCAGTGTGACTGGGGATAGTTCTTTCTCAATGAAGTGTAAATGTTCTCGATATTTCTCAATGTTAAAGGAATAACGGTCAGGTTGTTTTGACACATTTTGTCCTGTCAGTTTTGTATAATCTATTAAATTTGGATCAAAAGGGCATAGTCTGCAAGCTCTAAATCCATTTCTAAGCATATCTTTTGTTATTTTGTATATATTTGTATGTATACCTCATCCAGAATGGGGCAAAAATTATCTCTGTTTAACGGCAACCCGCAATTTTTAATCCTCCAATCATAGACTGCCTTTTTCCAAGATGCCTTCAATGGGTGAAAAACTGCAACATCCATTATTTGCGTAGCTTTTGGATAGAGCGCGACTAATTCTATTTTTTTTTCTTTACAAAATTCGCTTAGGGACCTAGTCAAATGGGATGTATCTCTGTCGAGAAACACTATAACTGGAAACGTCACAGCATTTTCTAGTAGCCATGGATGGAAGACATTTGCAATAAATTCTAAGAAAGTTTCACCTGTCATCCACCCATTATCTGAACGACCTAGTGCCGCATTAGCCATCACTAAAGTTGTAATACACTCCTTCTCATCCGAGCCAATAGTGTTTTTGACCTCGTTTTGCCAAAACTCGATTATTCCCAGGATTTAAATAAAAAACGCAGTTTCATCACAACTAAATATTCTTTGGGGGTTTTCAAAAACTTCTGACAAGTTATTTTCCTTCATGTAGCTTGACACTTAAACTAATTTCTTATATTATTTTGGGTTACCGCAGATCTACTTGATATTAAGTTTTGCGAAGTTCTTTGCGATATACAAGGATGTCGCTTCAGAAAGGCTTCATACCAATGTCTTCCTGACCTACAATTGGTCTTTTGAACCGTGTTATTAAAGCTTGAACGCTCTGTAAAAGTTGAACTTTTGTCACTGGAAATCATGTTTTGTAGAAATATTGTTGCAACAATATTTCTTCTTCTGTAGACACTATAGATTGAGGACCCATTTTTCTAGGTATTGGATTTTTTACAGCAACGCTGGCTTTGATCAGATTTTCTTGAGAATAATTAAATCTTGTAGCCATTTCTGCAAAGAACCAGAATTCGTCGGCCCCCTGTACCAGAATTCGTCACCTTGACTTCATTCATTTGTAAGTATTTTATTTAGCAGAAAATAGTATGACGAATACTGGGTCACAATAACATGATAATATAAAGAATGTAATCGGCAATAAGGGTAACAAATATACCTATAATGTGTTAATTTTCCATGAAGTTTAGTCTATATGTTGTATATGTACCAGTGTCCGTCATATGTGACGATTATTGAGACAGCGTCATTTCAGAATGTCCCAGTAATCGTCACCTTCAAATATTTAACCTAAATTGGTAAACTACCTAACATTATTGAAAAAAAACACAAATTTAAAGAAAACAACAACTTACTTACTTGGTCAAATAAAAATATCGTACGCGCTTATCTTACACCTTAAACACTTTGACAGTAACGCGGTATTTTACTACAGCCTGTCATCATTAATGGCGGAATCCCAGTTCTTTGTATATTGCCAGATTAGGTAATGAATAGTTTTCCTGAATAAATGCCGAAAGAATTAATGCATGCCTTAATAAAAAAAAAAAAATAGGTGCAACGTGACGAATACTGGTGCAATTGCCTTATGTATTGTATGTATTCTTGAGTTGAGTAAATAAAAATAAAAATTTATTATTTATTTATTACTATTATATCAAACCTTCGACGAGGAGATGGAACTTGAAAGAAGAAGAAGAACTCCATTATTAATACATTTTCTTTTTTTGGTTGACCTATTGTTACTTTGTACTAAAATCTTTTTTTTTGTGACTTTTGTTTGTTTTTATCGTATCAGGGAAATTTTCTTCTTAGCTGTAATATTTCTTTACTGCATTATTATACACTCACACACACCAAACCCAACCCGCAAAATTAACCGGACAACGAAAATTTGGTTCAAATTCTATCCTTAATAACTTTTTCGGTACTGCATCGATTTTGATAATTTTTTTCCGAGTTTTAGGCCGTTTTAATAACTTTTTGTTATTCTACATAATGGACAGTTCTGACAATAATTTGTTTTCCTGAATGGAATAAAACATAATTCGCCTAATCAAATGTTCACTTGAGGAATGTTAGAATTTAAAAAGTGACAAAATAGGAGTAGTGTTTGTTCGCTGTACATGAATAAGTAATGAATTTTGACAATTCATTACTTTATATAAACATCAGGTATCAAACGGCTGCCAAAAAGTGAAATCACACCAAAATGCTTCTGAACTAAATTGACATTTTGATAAGAACCGAAGTGGGTTTTAAAAGAAAGAAATCTTAAAAATTTGTTTCGGATGCTCTCCAATCGATCAATGGAAATTCCATACCTAGGGCTCCATATAATGCTTCCAAAGTTCAATTTGCCAAGAATAAATGTATTAAATAAACACTTCATAGCTCGAGAACTAGAGAACATTTCACAATTACGAACAATATAACCCAACAATCTAGAAGATTCTGTTACTTAGGTCAATATGAATGTCAAACATCAATTTAGAGCCTAATGTAATTCCCAATTTTTTTCCCGCGTACGCGTACACGCTGTATACAGTATAATAACAAATCCGTTGGAAATTTCTGTAGCCTCGATATGAAATAATCATAACAACAAAACGACCTAAAATTCCACAATAAATCATCAAAATCAATGTAATACTAAATAAGTTATTAATGATTCAATTTGAACCAAATGTCCGGTTAATTTTGTGGTCCAGTGTATTTTTTGCTTTCTTTATCACTCAACGTTAAAAACCAAAACTCACCCTACTGACCACCATCTCCATCACCTTGACCGAATCGAGTTTGGCGAAGGCGGCCATACAACGGGCGGCCAAGTGTCTGACCGCCCTATACGGGTGCGACAACAGGACGCAGAGTCGCCCCAACGTTTTCTCCATCAATTCCGGCAACAAGTCGGGATGGACACTGGGCGCGGTCACTTCTAGTACCTGCAGGTCGCCGACCAGCCGTTCCGCGACCGGATCCGCCCCGGAAACCGGCCGGAACGTGTCCGGATCGTCGACCTCGTTGACCAATTGACCGACGATCAGGTCCCACAATTTCGGGATTTTCGCGGGTAACTCGGCCCCGAAGTAGCGGGTGATTTCGCCGAGGGCGAAGGTCGTGCCTCGACGTTGGATTTTGTTCAGTTTTTGGGGCTCGTCGTCGCCGGGGGCCTCCTCGATGTTCACTTCGTTTATGGGGGGTCGGCCTGGAACATGAGAGAAAAATTGTTTACGGTGGAACGGCTTAATATAAAATCAGAGACATACAGAATAAAATTATGTTTATTTTTTTACCGTTTAACTTGCGTTAAAATTCATAGCAATCACCTATTATTATTATCGTTATGAAACTTTGGGGTATTGGTATTGATGTCTTAAGGGATTACACGTAAAACTCTATGACCCGAGATAAAAAAATGCACTGTATAGTAAAACTTAATAATTAAAACAACATAATAAAATAACAAACACAATTTTACTTATTCATAATAAATCTTCTCAAGAGCCCTCTGAATTGATTCAAAGTAATACAATTTTTGATGTTAGCAGGCAAATTGTTAAATAGAATTAAACCTTTGTATAGAACTGAATTATGCATTTGGGTTGTGTTACATCTGTCGACTAGTGTGAAGTCTATACGATTTCTCGTATTATAGTTATGTATATCTCCAAAAACTCTTAATTTATTACAAATATAATCGGAGAGCATCTGATTTTTCAATTTAAAAATAAACAAATAAACATTATACAAAGTTCTTTGATGTGCAGACAACATATCTAGAGACAACAGGCGTGTAACGATTACAATTTAGAATCAGTCTCATAGCCCTATTGTTGATTGAATTCTTTCTAGTTGGTCAATTCTATATTGTGGCAAGTTAAACAATAATGTTGAACAGAACTGTAAATGAGGAAGAGCAATGGCGTTGTAAAGTTTTAATTTGATGTACATTGACAAGTTTTTTCCAATTCTTGTGATAAATCCAACTTTTTTTGAAAATTTTCTCATTACATAATCTGCATGAGCATGGAAATTTAGATTGGCATCGAAAATTGTTCCCAAATATTTAATTTCTTTGGCATACAAAATACTTTCCCCATTCACAGAAATCTGTATATTGCCCAAGTCTATAGAACTTAATCTAGATCTCTTGCCAAATATACAAAACTTGGATTTACTTGTCTTTACCCACCACATATAACATTGTATCGTATTGACATACAATAAAAATAGCAAGGGGCCCAAGACCGTTCCGTGCGGCACACCATGCTTTACATTAGCACTTTTAGATGAACTATTTTTGTACATGACTCGCTGAACTCTACCAATTAGATAAGATTGAAACCACTTCAATACGTTATGTTTAAGGCCTAACCGTTCTAATTTCCTAATTAACATTTCTCTAC
This sequence comes from Anthonomus grandis grandis, assembly GCF_022605725.1. Classification (NCBI taxonomy): domain Eukaryota; kingdom Metazoa; phylum Arthropoda; class Insecta; order Coleoptera; family Curculionidae; genus Anthonomus; species Anthonomus grandis. The sequence continues at coordinate 12,445,451 of NC_065563.1, read as the reverse complement.
TCACGGTTTCAAATGCTCTCTTAAAATCCAAAAACACAGCAAGTACTAGATTATCAGAGTCAGGGGCCCCGAAAAAACTATCAACTATATTAATAATGACAGACTCACATGAATGATTCTCACGGAACCCCGATTGGTTAGGTACAACTATTTTATTTATATTACAATGTTCGAGTAGCTGTTCCTTAACACATACTTCAAGGAGCTTCTCATAAATAGGTACGGTGTTAATTGGCCGAAATTCATTACACAATTTAGTGTTTTGCACTTTTGGAACAGGAACAACAGGCTCGCGGAAAAACCGCAGTACTTAAGGATGTATTGATAATATCCAAAAGACGATCACCCACAACATAAGCAACATCGCAAAGAACCTGCGTAGAGATGCCACTCTCCCCATCACCAACGTTTTTTAGATTTTTAAGCATTTCCTTCATTTTAGTCATCGAAACTTTATTAAATTGTGTCAAGGTATTCCGGACTGAAGGTGGTTCAGTGAAATATGTTTGACCATTTGCTGCTGGTGGAATATCTGCAAGAATAAGATCAATACTATTCACGAAATAATTATTAAATCTATTCATCCTCCTGTGTAATGATTTCATTTTCAAACCTTATTTCATGTTTAGGCATGTTTTGGTTTTTTCCTGGCAAAAGCGTCTTCAGATTTTTCCAGAGTTCTTTTTGATTTGGATCTATGGTATTCGCAAAAAGTCTATCCTTTTCTACTCTTATCTTGCTTACTATGTTATTTCTTATAGCTTTATATTCATTCCAAACGTTGTCGTTGTTTTCTATGGCAGCCCTTTTATATAATCGATCCCTTTCCTGCATTTGCTCCCTTATATCTTGAGTTATCCATTTTTTATCGGCATATTTCTGTTTTTGCACAATTTTAATCCTTGGGCACATACTGTCAAGAATTGTTCTAATATCTCTGACAAAAGTATTAGCTAGTAAGTCAACATCTGAACTATTTCTATTCCAATTGCATGTAAGCAGTTCTTCCTGAAGTTTATTGCATTTATAGGTTTTAAAAGACCTAGTATATCTTACTATATCCATTGGCTGTTCCTTCGATTGATCCATAGAAATTGATATAATAGAATGGTCACTGATTTTAGGAGTTTGATGGACTTTATGCGAAAGAGATTTGTCATTTGAAATTAAATAACCAATCAGAGTCTGACTTCTTTGGACTATTCTAGTTGGAATCTTAATTATTTAACTAAACCCATTGGTATAAATAATACTTAATAATTTGTTACTATAAAAACTGTTTTTTAATAAATCATAATTAAAATCCCCAAGGATAATGTTGGTGCCATTAAATCCACTAACTTGCTCTAAATATCCCCCAAAAAACTCTATAAATTTGGCATCTTGTTTCTGAGGCGAATATTTACCTCCACCCATAGATAGCTCAAAAGACAACAACAGACATAATCATCAATAGACAATACAGACCCCACATTATATCTAATATCGTTTCTAATAAGGGCCAAGACCCCACCTGTTCTACTGTTGTTACTAGTGCATTGCTCCAAATTGTACCCATCAATAATCAACTGACATGGTTCAATAACCGGCGTTACGTGAGTCTCGCTCAAAAGCAAGATCTTAGGCCTCCAGTCATTTACTAGTAAAATAATGTTATCTTTGTTGTTTAGATAACCTTGGCAATTAAAATAAACAATGTTGGTGTTAAGTACAATATTTAGGTCTAATTGCTACTTAATATATGTATTCCTTTGTAACTCTTCAATTCGCTTATAGGAATCACAACTAGTTACATCCCAAGAAACGTGATTGACGTTTAGCCTAAGACCATACTTTTCATTAGATACTACACAATTGATACACTTAACGCTACTTACATTACATTCTTTAACATCATGGGATCCACTACACTTTGCACACACTTTTTTCTCTTTACACTCTTTCAGTAAATGACCATACCGACAGCACTTGAAACACCTTCGGATACCATATTCGTTGAAGACAAGGCAACGGTTTCAACCAATGTTCATCTTCTCTTTTTCAATAAACACTGCATACGTGGTAGCATCAACTTCCAAGATCATATTGAACTTTTTGCTTACGATTTTAGTTTTTCTCACAATTTGAATTTTTCGATTTAGAGATTCTGGAACAAATTGGCCAAAATTTCATTATCTGATAGGTTGTACTCAGACTCATTAATCCCTACCACCTTAATCCTGTGCTCTAAAAGTTTTGGTACCTGAACACTGTTGTTCCGGATCTGCGACTGAATCGAAGTTAGCTCCTTCTCATTAACACCGCCACTTTTAGTTGCTTTACCTAGCGATAAACCGGCTCCAATAACAGTAGGATTGACTTTCTTTCTCAGATCCTCCTTCACTCGCTTTCTCCGGACATTTTTGCTTTACAACCAAAACTTTGCTGTCATTTTTGGTACCTATTGCTGCAGCATATGACAACTTGGAGTTCACACTTGATCGGGCTGTTTACATTCGGCTTACATTCCTTCAAGCTGGCAATTTCACGTTTCAAATTCTGGTTTTCGTTTAACAGGAGATCGACCTTTTGATTTAACTCGTTAGTTTTACTGACTAAGAGCTGCAAGGTGGCCATAATATCTCCTACATTATCTAAATCAATAACAATGTCATCTGTTCGACTTCTTTTCCTAGCGCGCTCTGTTTTGTATGCACCATCACTAAATGCAGAGGGATCCATGTCGATTTTCTCAAATGAAAACCGCGCATATCATCAACATTAACACACTTTCCATGATAATACTTAGCACACCTGGTACATTGTATTATCGACTTAATGTCATCAAATACTAAATTACATTTAGCACAATTACTTCCTGGATCACCGTCATCCGTATTACTTCCTCCAGCCATTATTACATTAGTTAATCACAAGTCCAAAATCACCCCGTATATGAAATAAATATAAGTTAATTCAGACAAATACTGTTTACAATAGAAAACCCGTTAATGTAAACACTGTAATTATCACGTACGTGCACTATATTTTATGTTATACTTATTACATAAATTAGAGAAATAAAAACTGAATTTTACTGATTTATGGCAACCGTGATTTTAAAATAAGTCAATACTTAGCTTGAGATGCAAAATTTTAAAAGACTTCTTTTGATATAAATTATTAATCAAAAACTGTACTTTAACCCTCTGAAACACGCGAAAAACTATGGATCGCCTATCATACGTGTTAACTGTTTGGACTACTACTAGAGAATAATGTCAATATCTTGATTTTTAGTGTACGGATTTCAATAATTTTTTCAGTAATTACTTAAAAAGCCCTTGGAGTATCCTAAAAATCAATAACTACAACATTTCAACTACTAGAAATCGAGATATTCAGCTGCCAATAAGAGACAAATTATTTTATTTCTTCCAGGCACTCCAGTAAGAATTTTTCTCATTAGCACTCGACGAATTCACTGATATTAGTTCCACAGTTCAACTTCTCATATTCATACGAGGTGTTACTCAAAAGATTTTAAAGTCTTAGAAGAGTTATTAGGAATGTGTTCATTTCATTGAAAGGTCAAACCAAAGGAGTTGATATACTCAATGTACTTTTGGATGAGTGTGCAAAAACTGATTTGGACTTATCGAAATTATCGGGAGTTGCAAGTGACTCAAGTGCTCCTTCTCCTCTACTTTGCTGAAAAAGCGTCTGCAAGAAAAAAACATAAACGCTAAAGATCTCATGCAGTTTCACTGCATTATACACCAAGAAGCCCTCTGTTCTAACAAAATTTGAAAATGTCATGAAAGTGGTAGTTTCGACTGTAAATTTCATAAAATCACGAGGACTCAATCACGGATAATTCAAACAATCTCTTGATGACATCGAAAGCGAATAAGGAGATTTTCTGTATTATACAGAAGTAAGGTGGTGTCTAAGTCGTGGATTGACATTGGAACGATTTCTAAATTTAATAGAAGAACTTGGAATATTTCTGGCGGAATAGCAAATGGATGTTCCGGAACTTAAAAATGCTCTCTTATTACCTGGTCCTCGTCCGGTACTGTTTGACCTCTTAAACGCCGACCGTTCCGCCATCTTTTGCTGATTAATCAAGGTCAGGATGCCATCGTAATTGTCCCTCGTCTTAAGGGCGCGGTCGCCCTCCTCCTCGCCGCCGCCACCGCCGCTGGTGAAAATCTGCGGCGTGAATTCCGGGTCGCAGCGTAAAAACGTGCAGAGATTCGTGACGATTTTGTCGTTCGGGCAGGGGCTGCGGCGCCGACAGTGGTCCAGCAGGACGGCCAAGTGACGGCCGCTCGTCTTTTGCAGGTTTTCCTCCGGTTCGTACTTGATCGAGTCCATCAGGGGTTTTATTACCGGGTTCAGTTTGTCCGGGAGCGCTTTGAAGGTCACTATGGCCCCCGATAGGGCGGCTGAAAGGTAAACGGGGTTTAGTTTTTCAATTTTTTTAAAAATTGAGAATGCGACATCAACATGGCTGTTCTTGTAGAGAAAGATGTGATATACATTTTAGCACCTATTGGTATTTTGGATTGACATCAGTTCCGGGGTAAGCCAATAATCCGCAAAAATTCACTCAGTTATATCTTTTTTAACAAGCAAGTAGATACTCTAAGTAAGTAATATCTAAAATGCATATGTATTTAGTATATGTCAAGGTTTTGAAACAATAAAAAGATTTATTATTATTATTGTAACGAAATTCGGGAACACACTTTTATTGTCAACGCCAAAAACACTAACCTAACTCGCTTTGACTGTCGTTTAATTGTTTCCAAGGTAAAAACTGACTAAACAATTAAAACTGAATGATTTGTCACGAAGCGCGTCCTTTTTAAAACCCGATGGAACAGTTTCGAAATATTTAGAATTATCTTCATTGTTTTTGCCCAAAGAGACCAATAATTTTATGAGAATACTGACAGTCAAAGCAAGCAAGTATACAAATTCTAGAAAATTAGAACTACAGGGATTTACAATAATATAACCTAAATAACCTAAATCGGGGCCAAAATGGGGCTCTCAAACAAGATGAACTACCTAAAAACTAAACACTATAGATGAAAATAATAAACCAAACGTAAGTAGAACCCTAAAGAAACCCTACGAATCAACTTTAACTACAGAATACTAATAAAATTGTACAAAAACTAGCAGAATAATTAACGCATTTACATTTTCATAATACTGCTCTCCTCTCAAGTTTGATCGTCCCATTTCGATCAAACATGGGATCACCTGAGTCATGATAGGGCGCTAGCCCCACGATGTTTACAATTTTCATCTTCGTTGTCAAATGTTGCTGGATACGGTACACCACGTCGTTGATTCTGGCGACCACATTGAATGGACCTTCCCAATCCTTCTGGAGCTTTGGTGACTTGCCCTTCGTCCTCCGTGGATTGTATAACCAGACTTTATCCCCAGGATTAAAACCGGTAGAATTTGCCTTTATGTCATAACGTGATTTCATTCTGTTACTTTCTAGATGAAGTTTATCCCGTGCTTGTTCGTGAACAATTTGTAAACGCTCTTGTAAATGGTCGACGTACTCCTCAAGGGTTTCAGACTTATGGGGTCTTCCAGTAATAATGTCCAAAGGTAAACAACCGTAGACAACTTTTGCCGGGCTTTTTCCAGTTGACTTGTGAATAGAAGAACGATATGCCAATAGGAATGGTTGTATACAGGTATCCCAGTCGGTTTGCTTAGAGTTTACTACCATCCTTAAATAGGTTTCAAATGTGCGCTTAAATCTTTCAACCATTCCATCAGACTGAGGGTGTAGTGGGGTTGTACGGGTCTTATTGATTCCCAGCAACTGGCATACTTGTTGGAATATTTGTGACTCAAAGTTCCTTCCTTGGTCTGAATGTATCTCTCTGGGTACACCAAATCGACAAATCCAGTTGTGGAACAGCACTTCAGCTACTGTCGTTGCTTCTTGGTTTGGAATCGGATAAACCTCGGGCCACTTACTAAAGTAATCCATAGCAACAAGAGCATATCGGTTTCCGGAGCTACTAGTAGGAAAGAGTCCTGCTACGTCTATGGCAATTTGTTCAAAAGGTGCACCAACAAGATACTGCATCATCTTTCCTCTTGTCCGGGTTTTTGGACCCTTGCTTGACGAACACTGCTCACACTGTCGGCACCAGCGTTCAACATCTTGATGACTGTTCAGCCAGTAAAACCGTTCTCTCACTTTTGCCAAGGTCTTACTAACTCCAAAATGTCCTCCGGAATACGTTTTCGAGGAAGGACTGTCAGATATGTCTTTTCTTTTCCATCTACGCTCTCCCAGACTCTTTTTAATAATTCATCTTTTATAACCAATGAATTCCATTGAGACCAATAAGCTTTAAGTTCTGGAGATTTGTCAGAAATGTCTTTCCATTCTGGTTTTGAAATTTCTCGAGATTTCAGTTCGTAAATAAGACCAAATACTGGGTCATCACACTGATCTTGGATTAAACTAGCTACATCCCACTCTTTAGAACTGTGAAGGCCAATACGATTACAAATAAATATCTCTGGATGCTGTTTTGATTCCTTTTTAAAACAATGTTGACATGTTTCAATACAGGGTCTTCTCGATAAAGCATCGGCATTTTGGTGATATGCGCCTTTCCTATGTTCTATTGTAAAGTCATACTCTTGTAATCGTTGAAGCCACCTTGCTATTTGTCCTTCGGGGTTTTTAAACTGAAACAGCCATTTCAACGAAGCATGGTCGGTTCTAAGGATAAATCGTTGACCATACAAATATTTATGGAAATGTTCAATAGCTTTTACTGCTGACAATAGCTCTCGTCTAGTGACACAATAGTTTCTTTCTGGTTTTGATAACGTTTTACTGAAATAAGCTATCACTTGCTCGCCATCTTCATATTTTTGTGATAGAACGGCCCCAATTCCAACATTACTCGCATCGGTATCCAAAATAAAAGTTTGTCCAGGAATCGGATATGTTAAAATTGGAGATGTGCATAGTGCTCTTTTTAACCGTTGAAATGCTTCTTCACAGTCTGTTGACCAACTAAATACCACTTTGTCCTTCGTGAGCTTATGTAGAGGCTTTGCAAGATTAGCGAAATTTCTTACAAATCTTCTGTAATAGGTACAAAGGCCCAGAAAGCTTCTTAGCTGGTGTTTGTCAGTGGGTCGTGGCCATTTTTCGATCGCCTCTACTTTATCTGGATCAGTCTTGACACCTTTTTCTGATATTACATGGCCAAGGTATCGAACTTCTTTTTGAAATAAGCAACATTTTTTAGGACTTAGATTCAGGTTGGCCTCTCGCAGTTTAACAAATACCTTTCAAATGTTTTCCCCAGTATGATAAAGTCATCCAGATAAACTAAACATGATTCCCAAGTCATTCCACGTAAAACTGTGTCCATAAGTCTCTCAAAGGTAGCTGGAGCATTGCAGAGTCCAAAGGGCATTACTGTAAACTGCCAAAGTCCTGTTCTAGTCGAGAATGCGGTCTTTTCCTTATCTTCTGGGTGCATCTTTACCTGCCAGTATCCACTCTTTAGATCGAGTGTTGAGAACCATCGTGAACCTGATAGCGTGTCCAGGGTGTCGTCAATTCTTGGTAGGGGATAACTGTCTTTCTTGGTAATATCATTCAGTCGCCGATAGTCTACACAAAATCTAGTGGATCCATCCTTTTTCTTCACTAGCACAACTGGAGATGTCCAAGGACTCTGAGAAGGTTCTATCACTCCTTGTGTCCTCATTTCTTGAAGCATTGAGGAAACTTCTCCTTGTTTAGCTATCGGAATTCTTCGAGGTGCTTGTTTAATCGGAACATTGTCTCCAGTGTTAATTCGATGCTGCACCAAATCAGTTCTTCCCAGGCCTTTATCGTGCAAGGAAAACACATCTTGATTTTCTTCAAGAAGACGTCGCAATTTATTACACTGGTCCATGGTTAAATTGGCAGAAGATTCTTCAAATGGGTTTTGTAAACATACAGGAAAAGGTCTGTTTGAATAACGACTTCTATCAGCATTTTTCATGACTGCCACTACTTCAGAGCATACGCCAATGTTCTCTCCTTGTTTCAGGTGTTGATCATATCCTTTTAAATTTACCATTCGAACCAAAACAGTAGATTTCTTCTGCGTAGATAAAATCTTGGCTGGAAAAATTCCTTTACCATATAGTTTGCAGTTTTCCATGGGCTCAATCAAAACAGTTTCTCCCTCTTTTCCTCCAGTTGTAGCATTAATCACCACCTCTGAATTTGCTGGTATGGTAATATCCTTGAATAACTTAACGACTCTGGTATTTACTTTATCTTCATATAGGTGGTGCATAAAAATCTCTTCATTTCTCGTCGTCAATATCCGGTTATATACATCCATTTTAAACTGCTGAGCATTCATAACATCTAATCCTAATATGACATCATCCATGATTTCTACCACTAGTACTGGCTGTTGGAATGTTGTTAAACCAATTGTAACTGTAGCTTCATGTAATCCAAGAATCGGGATCCTTTTTCCATTTGCAGACTCCAGATTTAAATTGGGTGGTGCTGAGAGCCTACAGTGTGCTACGATGTTCGGCTTCACGATAGTATGACTTGATCCTGTATCCACTACCATCTCACATTCACGGCCGCATATTTTTCCCGGTACTACCAAGCTCTCTCCAGGATGTGGCAGCCGGTTTAGTCTTATACGTGGGGCTTGGTAGCACCCAGTCAGCTTGCGCCCCATAAAGCTGACTAGTTGAAGTTTTCCTGGTTCCTTGGATCTCTTAAAGGCTTGGGGCATTGACGTTTAAGGTGCCCCTCCTCTTTGCAATTCCAGCATTGCAATGGTCTTTTAGGTTTCCTCGCTAATAATGATTCAATCTGCTTTAGGCGGTCTTCGAGATCACTTTCCGAAGTTCTGATTTGTCTTATTCGTATCTGCCTTCTAGTTGCTTGAAAAGCTGCCTCATACTCTAGTCCATGGGCCAAAGTTTCTGAAATACTTTTATGATACGCCATCCTTAGAGCGTGATTAGTATCTGGATCTCGAACTCCGTTAATAAAACAATTTATAGAAATTTGTTCTCGGAACTCTGTTGGTGCTGAAGGGTAAGCCAGATTTACTAATCGAGCAACATCGGCCTCAAACTGTTGGAGTCCTTCCTCGGGTTGTTGTCTTCTAGATTTCAATTGAGCCTGGTACACTTGTTGTAGATGGGCTTCACCGTATCTCATCTCTAAGGTCGACGCACCAGTACGTCGAAATTGAGCTGATCCTCAGATGGCACCATTCTTAATATTTCTGTAGCTTCTCCTCTAAGGCTTAGCTTAAGATTGATTGCCTTTTCTTCGTTATCCCAGCGATTTCCCCTAGCAGCGGCCTCAAATTGATTCAAATAGGTACTCCAAGCTTCTTTGCCGTCGAATTTTGGTGGCTTCACTTTCATCATTGTTTGCATTCCAGGATCGGGATGAAGAGGAGTCCGTTTTACTTTTATCTCTAGTTCTTGGATCTTTTTTTGTACTTGCCCCAATTCTTCTTCTACTGTTGCTTCAAAGTTAGTCATTAATTGTTTCTGATTCTTCTCCAGATCTTCTTTAAGTTGTAAAACTCGTTCCTCTTGTTTTCTGTCTCGTTCCTCCTGCTCCTTTTTAAGATTATTTTTTAAATTAAGTAAGTCATCTTTCATGGTCCTTATCAGGTCTTCATTTTCCTTCTTCAGGTCAGATTTAATTGTCTTTAGTAAATCTTCCTGTTTCTTCTCTCGCTCTTCTTGTTTGCGGTCTCGTTCTTCTTGTTCTTCCTTCTGTTTACGGTCTCGTTCTTCTTGTTCTACTTTTTGCTCGTCAAACTTCCTTAATAGCAGCTCCATCAATTTCTCGGTCTCCATCTTGGCCTGACTTCTTGTTAAAGGCATCCACTAAAATGAGCTTCCAAATATCCTTTACTTCTGACACCAATTGTAACGAAATTCGGGATCACACTTTTATTGTCAACGTCAAAAACACTAACCTAACTCGCCTTGACTGTCGTTTAAGTGTTTCCATGGTAAAAACTGACTAAACAATTAAAACTGAATGATTTGTCACGAAGCGCGTCCTTTTTAAAACCCGATGGAACAGTTTCGAAATATTTAGAATTATCTTCATTGTTTTTGCCCAAAGAGACCAATAATTTTATGAGAATACTGACAGTCAAAGCAAGCAGTATACAAATTCTAGAAAATTAGAACTACAGGGATTTACAATAATATAACCTAAATAACCTAAATTGGGGCCAAAATGGGGCTCTCATACAAGATGAACTACCTAAAAACTAAACACTATAGATGAAAATAATAAACCAAACGTAAGTAGAACCCTAAAGAAACCCTACGAATCAACTTTAACTACAGAATACTAATAAAATTGTACAAAAACTAGCAGAATAATTAACGTATTTACATTTTCATAATATTATTATAAAATCTACCCACCCTTGGTACTGATCGTAAGACATCTCTGCTCGGTACCGGTCGATAAGGCGGCGCTCTGTATCGACCGTCTGCGATCCTGTAGACTCTCCAGCATTTTCGCTTTCATTTTGGCATTGAGCAAAACCCGTTCGGTCGACGGGCCCGTTAAACGTTCGATTAACGGTAACGTTAACGGCTCCTCGTTATATTCCAGCGGTACCTTGTAGTGGTTCAGGGTGGCGAGGAAATCGCGCGTTTCTTGCGCTAAACGCGTGAACCCGTGCGCGATTTCGTCGAAGTAAATCAACTCGTCTTGGCACTGGTGTAAACGTAACTTAAGGTTCGCCGGACAGTCTTCGATCTCGGTGTTCAGTTTCGCCCACTCGGATATAACCAAACCTGAGGAGTGAAATTTTATTATCTTGAAACTTATTATAGATATTTGAATGAGACAATAAGCATTTGATTGGTCTACAGTAGTTGTTTTGGCCCAAAAGCGATTAGCCGACAAGTTTTTCAATTATGAATGTTCCTGTGGGGCTAGGATTATCGGGCCCTGGAGCACACTGAACCTCAAAAACTACTAAAGATAATCAAATGAAACAAAAAGCTCGTGGCACTCTACAATTCCCGTAATATAGACCTTACAAACAAACTTACCAGTGACTAGTCTTTGCAGGGCCGACTTAGAGTTCAAATGGACTAACAAGACTTTTTCGTAACAGTCTATGGGTTTTTCGATGCCCTCCGTGTAAACTATGCCAGGGGCGGGTTTGACTATGTAGCAACTGAGCAGACCCAACATACGCGCGGCCATACATCTCACTTCCACGGCGTTCGCTTCCCTAGTGGCTAAAGGAGTCGTTTCCGTACCTTAAGAGACAGACACACAATAAGTAAAAGGACCATCAGCAGCGGGTACTTCCTTACCTCCAATGTAGTACTTGGGATGTCCGAGTCCATGGTCGAAGTTTCCTAAGATGGTGCCGTTCTTCCGGTGCGTTTTCGCGTGGATGAAATAATTGGGATCGAACGGCACTTTGGTCGGTTGCATGGTCAAAAACAGCCAGACGGTTATGAAGGGGCAGGCGGCGTGCAGGAGCTCGACTAGCCCGGAGTTTTTCACTAAATTGTTCCAGACGTTTTCCGCCACTTCTCTCACCTTAAAAAATAACGAACGTTTAACTATAACAAAACGCGAAAGAACTGCTGCAGATATTTGAATGAAACAGGAAGCATTTGATGGGTCTACGGTTGTTCTACAATTATTGTCCTTTTGGCCCAAAAGCAATTCGTCCAGAAGTTTTTGTGACACAGAATTGATTAGTGCAAGTCTACCCGACTTAAGAGTCAAGTTACTGTAAATAATTATCATACAAAGCAAAATTGGTAGTAATTGTACACGCTATAACTAGGGAACGGTTTATCGACCAAGAAATTTTATTAAATGAATTTCGTAGGTTTTTTTGAGACGAACAACTTTTTCATTAACAATGTTGCAATAAATAAATTTCTTCACTTTTTTGGGTACTTTGGCGCCATCTACTTTTTGTAATTTTCATCGCAGCAAGTGGACTCACTAACGTCTGGCGACAGAACATACATCAGCCAGTCAGAAGCCTTGAATTCACTTTGAGCTTCCATGGTGTGTTATTGGTTAAAATTGAGTTTTCTTCTTGACCGTTTTGACATTTCGCGAGTAAAGAGGTTAGGTTTCTTCATAGTATTTTTATTTTGATTATTGAGAGAAGATAGAAAGCAACTTTTGATTGATCATTGTCTTCAAAAATATATCGCAAATTTAAGTCGGAAAGTGTGATCGTTTATTGATATCTAATTTAATTCTTCTGTGGTAAATTATTTATGTTTTTACGTGATGGAAATTAATACAAATCTATCATGTCATATTTGCCAAAAACACTTCTCTTCTGCATGGAATTTTAGAAGACATTTAAAGGCCCAACATAGTTATAATGAGAGTAGTAAGTATTTGAAAGAAAAGTATGAGCCTATGTATAAAATTTTATTCTAGTACCGACTGAAGTAAGTTTACAAGTTGTTCCATTGAATGATAAAGAAACTAATACTCACAACAATATCCAATGTCATTTATGTGCAAAAAAATTTGCCACAGGTTTTAGCCTCAGAAGGCACTTAAAAAGTCAACATGTAAACATTGAAGAAGATAAACCCACCAAAAAGCAAAGCATTAAAGTTAGTCATGAAAGTCAAGGTTAGTAACCCTAATACAGACCAGCATGGATCATGGAAGTTGAAAGTGCTTCCATAAAACTGGTAAATGTGTTTCTTTACCAGTCTAAATGTGACAAGGTATATTAATTATCTGATAAAAAATTAATTTTCAGGAAATGAAGAAAAAAAAAATTGTTCAAACAAAAATGAGGGGCATAAAGTATTATTAGGAATTGTCAAAACTTCAGTGAAACATGTGGAATTCATTCCAAAACCAGATCAAATTGTTGAAGTTTTATTACAGAGCAATAACCAAGGTCGTGAAAGTGGAAACAAAAGTCAAGGTTTGAATTTTTTTAATCAAATAAAAGCTCTTTTGGTAAATTATTTTTTTATATGTTATTTATTAAGACTTAAGTATAATGTTTTATACTTAAGATAATGTTTTTTTTTAGAATATGGCTGCTTACAGGATAAAACATCATCAGCTACACAAAAACATATGAAAAAACATCAGAAAAAACAAAGAAATAATGGAAAAAAAAGTTAAATCAATTAAGATGCTTGGAAGAAATGTGCCATTTTAACTGTACTAGATTAAAAAGCCTTCGTTATCATTTAGAGTTGAAACATAATATTTTGCAAGAAGTGGAAGTACTACAGTTTGAAAGCATTGAAGGTTTGTATATATATTCTGATATATATATATATTCCTTAAATTATTTTTTATAGAATTTAAAAAATGGAAAAATCAGGAGGAAAGCAAATGTGTGGCAGTATGGGTAAAAGCATGTGGTATTAAAAAAAATAGACAAGGTGCACCTATTTATTACTATTGTAATCGAACTGGTAAAAGGAAAGTTTTGGCAGCAGCAAAAAGGAAACGTGCCCTAAAAGGGCAAGGCTCATGCAAAATTAATGCTTCCTGTACTTCAGCCCTGATAATTAAGCATATTTCTCAAGGTGTAAAAGTAACCTATTTTAAAAATCATTATGGGCATGAAAAAAAAATGGCCTATATTTCATTATCCATAAATGATAAAAATAAGATAGCACAACAATTGATACAAGGTAATTAAAATATTATCTAAAACTTAATTAAACCTAAGTGATGTTTATGTTTATTTATTTTTAGACATTCCTTACACACAAATATTAAATAATATTCGGGAAAGTGTGGATGAAACTTTTGAAAGGATTCACTTGACCACTAAGAATGACTTACATGATACATCCATAAAGGATGCCAATGATGCCATAAGCATTGCCATGTGGGTTGATGAAATGCAAAAATCAGAAAAAAATCCTGTAATTTTATATAAGAAGCAAGGAGAATTGGACTCAGGATTGTCTTTAAAAAAAGAGGATTTTTTGTTGGGAATCATGACAAGATGCCAAGGTCAGATGCTACAAAAATTTGGGTCTGGAGGCATTATTTGTATGGATGCAACGCATGGAACTAATCCTTATGATTTTAATTTAATTACTGTTTTGGTGGTCGATGATTATGGTGAAGGCTTTCCTGTTGGATTTTTGTTTGCTAATAGGGAGGATTATGTAGTATTAAAATATTTTATTTTGGCTTTAAAAAGTAGCATAGGAAATATAAGAGCAACTACATTTATGAGTGACGATGCCGAGCAATATTTTGCTGCATGGAGTTCTGTAATGGATGTTTCTGATACCAAAAAGCTTTTATGCATATGGCATATCGACAGAGCTTGGCGTTCCAAAATATCATTAATTAAAGATAAATCAAAACAAATTGAGGTATAATATATGGTCCATGTTTTCTCGTTGCCAAAAATAATTTAACGGGATAATTTTTAGTCTCATTCTGATTGTTATTTCAAGGTTTATAAGATGTTGTGTTTCCTTCGGCAAGAACCAAATGCAAATAATTTTAAAGCATCATTAGGAAGCTTTATTGAAATGTTACAAATGGATCAAGATCTAAAAGTTTTTGGTGAATACTTCCTGGTCAATTATGCAAGAAGATCCTCAACATGGGCTATGTGTTTCCAAGCTGGCTTAGAAATAGATATATGTATTTCAGCACAAAGTGCTGAAATACATATATCTAAAAGGTAAAAATGTATTAGTATTAATTTTCGTGAAGTAGTCCATCTCTCAGTGGAACGAATAGTTAGGAAACAAAGGTTGCGGTCTGATCCACTTTATTTAAAGAACTGTTGAATTTTAATTACATAAAGTTGTACTCAACAGTTATTAGTATTAACTGATAAGTGTCTTGTTAAACACAATTTCTTTTAGGGACAACTTGCAGGAGATTGGACAAAACTGTGCATGTACTATTAAAGTATATCAGAGACAAGCAATTCGGTAGGATTATAAAGCTGGAAAAAGGAAAAATAACACACAAAATCAGCAAAATTAACAAAAGTCATATTGCAGCAGTAAAAGCAGATAATATACATATAATAAGTGTTGAAGATGGTTGGAAAATTCAATCTGGAAATAATTTCTATCTTGTGAAATTGAATGAATTAGGTGATCATCAGTGCAATTTAAAATGTTCTTCATGTATGTCATGTGTTCATTCTTACACCTGTAACTGTATGGATTACGTAATACACAACATGTGCAAACATATACATAAATTGTGCATGAGCTAAACTTGTAATAATAGCCCAATGAAGATAACTCATCATGATAATACAACAAACAATAATGATGAACTGCAAAGCCACCTTCTTAGTTTAAAACAATGTAATAGTTCTGAAACCATCAAGAAAATAAGGGAAGATATCAGTTTTATGTCTACTTTTGACTGGCCATCAGTTGATGATGCTGCGTTAAGAAAAATTAGTGGCCTCCTAACATCAGTTAAGCATAATATGATAAATAGTCAAGAATCATCAGCTCTAATAACAGAATCTAGTAAACACAAAGTTTGTCCTGCTAACAAGAAAATCACTACACAACCTCGGTGGGTTTTAGTTATAAAAAATACAGAATTACTTATCACTTATATTTAACATTTTATAGGTTCTTTTCTACAAAACTAAAGAAAAAGCCGATGGCTCCCAAACTGGCAAAGCCTTCACAAGAAGAAATTACAGAAATATGCTCAAGATTCAAAGAGTTGCAAGAGAATAAATGATTTACTACACACACACACTTTATGTAACTTTTTGATTAAATTAAATCTGACAAAATTGCACTTTTTTTCAATGGATTTTTTTTTGTTCATTTTTAAAAAGTATTACAAATACAGAGCGCGATTTATAAACTTTTCAGCTCCCGTTGCCGCTCCCGTAGTCACTTAAAATATTCAGAACTGTACTTAGGTACCCAATTTACAAAACTTCATTAAAACTAGAGATCACATCTGGATCATAATGCTTTTATTAATGTAATCATTTTTTAAATAAAAATGTAAAGGTAAACAAAATATTCTTTTTAAGATAATTACTTCCCTAGCCTTCTGCTCTAGCAAAAATTATCACAGCACCTCATCTGACATCTCTAAAGAATTTAAATTCCAAACAAACTATACATACACCTACCCTAATTATTACTATTAATCTTGTGCATTATTAGATCTGGTAAAAAAGGTTACATTTTATTATAATGTAACTTAATTCCTATTAAATTTTCATTCAAACTATTCTAATTCAATGAAAAAGGCAAAAAGCCACAACCGAAATGTTCGAAACGGACCTGAAACACGAGATTTATCATATTAATAGGAACAGGGGTCTTTAAATTTGCCGCTAAATTTACGACCAATAGACATACGTCAAGCCTCTGTGTGCGATACAGCTACGTGATTGGTCATCGACTGTTCTGTCGCCAGACGTTAGTAGTGGACTCAATGAGAACAGTTGTAGAAAATGATGTCACCGACCATTCTCGTACGCGTCGAGGTCACAAATTTCAAGTTAACCTTTTTCTTTGTTCTTTTAACGATTTCCGCAAAAAAAAAAGAGTGTGTAGGTAATTCTTCGTCACAAATTTACTAGATTTACCTTACTATACTATAACCACACTTACTTCCACAACGGGTTCGACGAGGACCCGCTGAAAGACGTGACGCATGGCGTCCTGCAACAGTTGAGCCTCCCACGTCGCCGTCGCGCCGGCGTCGGCGGTTAAGGTGCGCAACGTTGCCAGAGTCGCTTTGCGCACCGACGACGTCGAGTGGGACAAAAAGGGCCACAGGCGGGGCACCGCGTCGTTCGGAGGCCGCGCCGGCAACAGCGCTCGCGCCTCCGGCAAATTCAAAATGGCCGCCAGCAGGCCCATGAAACTGTTACAGGCCGCGGCCAGCTCGTCCTGTTCCGACAGTAAGTCCCACAGTTTATTTACTACCTGGAAAATGTGTCGCTCTGTTTTATTTAACGATTCCTTCATAAAACGTTTATTGGTAGATTGATTACCTGCGGCAGCGAGTTGAGCACTAAAGCGGTCAATTTCGGCGCTACGGGGATAAGTGAGGAGGCGGCCACCGCGCTGACGTCATCGTTCATATCCGACAGGCCTGCGGATAGAAATGAGAGTGTAACCATTGTTGCCAAATTCTAAAAATACTCAAAAACACGCAAAAAAATACTGTGTTCAATTAAAACTACCCATAACAGAGGCACTTCGAATCTAACTATACCAAAGCCTTCATTAGATCACCTACATTACGAAAACACCGGGTTATAACGGGATCCGAGCAGAACTAACCGAATGAGAGCACTTTGAAAATTCGGAAAAAGTCATTTTTCGACCTCGTTTTTGAGGCCCAAAATGGGCTCCAAAAATGCGATATCTCAGCTTCTATAAGAGCTACGACCTTGCGGATGGTCTCGTTGGATTCAGAATGACGAAACTAAGACAAAACCGTTGGAATTTTCCAGATAACTCCCATAGAAGCCGAGTTATCGACCTCCAAAGTTTGGGTTTTTTCATTTTTCGGGTATACCCCCCCGTATCGATTTTTTCACCAAAAATTGATTTTTGTCGAAATCGAACTAACTATACCAACGCCTTCTTTGGACCACCTACATTACGAAAACACCGGGTTATAACAGGATTCGAGCAGAACTAACTGAATGAGAGCACTTTGAAAATTCTGAAAAAGTCATTTTTCGACCTCGTTTTTGAGGCCAAAAATGGGCTCCAAAAATGCGATATCTCAGCTACTAGAAGAGCTACGACCTTGCGGATGGTCTCGTTGGATTCAGAATGACGAAACTAAGACAAAACCGTTGGAATTTTCTAGATATTCCCCATAGAAGCCCAGATATCGACCACCAAAGTTTGGGATTTTTCATTTTTCGGGTATACCCCCCCGTATCGATTTTTTCACCAAAAATTGATTTTTGTCGAAATCGAACTAACTATACCAACGCCTTCTTTGGATCACCTACATTACGAAAACACCGGGTTATAACGGGATCCGAGCAGAACTAACTGAATGAGAGCACTTTGAAAATTGGGAAAAAGTCATTTTTCGACCTCGTTTTTGAGGCCAAAAATGGGCTCCAAAAATGCGATATCTCAGCTTCTATAAGAGCTACGACCTTGCGGATGGTCTCGTTGGATTCAGAATGACGAAACTAAGACAAAACCGTTGGAATTTTCCAGATATTCCCCATAGAAGCCGAGATATCGACCACCAAAGTTTGGGATTTTTCATTTTTCGGGTATACCCCCCCGTATCGATTTTTTCACCAAAAATTGATTTTTGTCGAAATCGAACTAACTATACCAACGCCTTCTTTGGACCACCTACATTACGAAAACACCGGGTTATAACAGGATTCGAGCAGAACTAACTGAATGAGAGCACTTTGAAAATTCTGAAAAAGTCATTTTTCGACCTCGTTTTTGAGGCCAAAAATGGGCTCCAAAAATGCGATATCTCAGCTTCTATAAGAGCTACGACCTTGCGGATGGTCTCGTTGGATTCAGAATGACGAAACTAAGACAAAACCGTTGGAATTTTCTAGATATTCCCCATAGAAGCCGAGATATCGACCTCCAAAGTTTGGGTTTTTTCATTTTTCGGGTATACCCCCCCGTATCGATTTTTTCACCAAAAATTGATTTTTGTCGAAATCGAACTAACTATACCAACGCCTTCTTTGGATCACCTACATTACGAAAACACCGGGTTATAACAGGATTCGAGCAGAACTAACTGAATGAGAGCACTTTGAAAATTCTGAAAAAGTCATTTTTCGACCTCGTTTTTGAGGCCAAAAATGGGCTCCAAAAATGCGATATCTCAGCTACTAGAAGAGCTACGACCTTGCGGATGGTCTCGTTGGATTCAGAATGACGAAACTAAGACAAAACCGTTGGAATTTTCCAGATATTCCCCATAGAAGCCGAGATATCGACCACCAAAGTTTGGGATTTTTCATTTTTCGGGTATACCCCCCCGTATCGATTTTTTCACCAAAAATTGATTTTTGTCGAAATCGAACTAACTATACCAACGCCTTCTTTGGATCACCTACATTACGAAAACACCGGGTTATAACAGGATTCGAGCAGAACTAACCGAATGAGAGCACTTTGAAAATTCTGAAAAAGTCATTTTTCGACCTCGTTTTTGAGGCCAAAAATGGGCTCCAAAAATGCGATATCTCAGCTTCTATAAGAGCTACGACCTTGCGGATGGTCTCGTTGGATTCAGAATGACGAAACTAAGACAAAACCGTTGGAATTTTCCAGATATTCCCCATAGAAGCCGAGATATCGACCACCAAAGTTTGGGATTTTTCATTTTTCGCGGGTATACCCCCCCGTATCGATTTTTTCACCAAAAATTGATTTTTGTCGAAATCGAACTAACTATACCAACGCCTTCTTTAGATCACCTACATTACGAAAACACCGGGTTATAACAGGATTCGAGCAGAACTAACCGAATGAGAGCACTTTGAAAATTCTGAAAAAGTCATTTTTCGACCTCGTTTTTGAGGCCAAAAATGGGCTCCAAAAATGCGATATCTCAGCTTCTATAAGAGCTACGACCTTGCGGATGGTCTCGTTGGATTCAGAATGACGAAACTAAGACAAAACCGTTGGAATTTTCCAGACATTCCCCATAGAAGCCGAGATATCGACCTCCAAAGTTTGGGTTTTTTCATTTTTCGGGTATACCCCCCCGTATCGATTTTTTCACCAAAAATTGATTTTTGTCGAAATCGAACTAACTATACCAACGCCTTCTTTGGATCACCTACATTACGAAAACACCGGGTTATAACAGGATTCGAGCAGAACTAACTGAATGAGAGCACTTTGAAAATTCTGAAAAAGTCATTTTTCGACCTCGTTTTTGAGGCCAAAAATGGGCTCCAAAAATGCGATATCTCAGCTTCTATAAGAGCTACGACCTTGCGGATGGTCTCGTTGGATTCAGAATGACGAAACTAAGACAAAACCGTTGGAATTTTCCAGATATTCCCCATAGAAGCCGAGATATCGACCACCAAAGTTTGGGATTTTTCATTTTTCGGGTATATTTTTGTCGAAATCGAATTAACTATACCAACGCCTTCTTTGGATCACCTACATTACGAAAACACCGGGTTATAACAGGATTCGAGCAGAACTAACTGAATGAGAGCACTTTGAAAATTCTGAAAAAGTCATTTTTCGACCTCGTTTTTGAGGCCAAAAATGGGCTCCAAAAATGCGATATCTCAGCTTCTATAAGAGCTACGACCTTGCGGATGGTCTCGTTGGATTCAGAATGACGAAACTAAGACAAAACCGTTGGAATTTTCCAGACATTCCCCATAGAAGCCGAGATATCGACCTCCAAAGTTTGGGTTTTTTCATTTTTCGGGTATACCCCCCCCGTATCGATTTTTTCACCAAAAATTGATTTTTGTCGAAATCGAACTAACTATACCAACGCCTTCTTTGGATCACCTACATTACGAAAACACCGGGTTATAACAGGATTCGAGCAGAACTAACTGAATGAGAGCACTTTGAAAATTCTGAAAAAGTCATTTTTCGACCTCGTTTTTGAGGCCAAAAATGGGCTCCAAAAATGCGATATCTCAGCTTCTATAAGAGCTACGACCTTGCGGATGGTCTCGTTGGATTCAGAATGACGAAACTAAGACAAAACCGTTGGAATTTTCCAGATATTCCCCATAGAAGCCGAGATATCGACCACCAAAGTTTGGGATTTTTCATTTTTCGCGGGTATACCCCCCCGTATCGATTTTTTCACCAAAAATTGATTTTTGTCGAAATCGAACTAACTATACCAACGCCTTCTTTGGATCACCTACATTACGAAAACACCGGGTTATAACAGGATTCGAGCAGAACTAACTGAATGAGAGCACTTTGAAAATTCTGAAAAAGTCATTTTTCGACCTCGTTTTTTGAGGCCAAAAATGCGATATCTCAGCTTCTATAAGAGCTACGACCTTGCGGATGGTCTCGTTGGATTCAGAATGACGAAACTAAGACAAAACCGTTGGAATTTTCCAGATGACTCCCATAGAAGCCGAGATATCGACCACCAAAGATTGGGATTTTTCATTTTTCGGGTATACCCCCCCCGTATCGATTTTTTCACCAAAAATTGATTTTTGTCGAAATCGAACTAACTATACCAACGCCTTCTTTGGATCACCTACATTACGAAAACACCGGGTTATAACAGGATTCGAGCAGAACTAACTGAATGAGAGCACTTTGAAAATTCTGAAAAAGTCATTTTTCGACCTCGTTTTTGAGGCCAAAAATGGGCTCCAAAAATGCGATATCTCAGCTTCTATAAGAGCTACGACCTTGCGGATGGTCTCGTTGGATTCAGAATGACGAAACTAAGACAAAACCGTTGGAATTTTCCAGATATTCCCCATAGAAGCCGAGATATCGACCACCAAAGTTTGGGATTTTTCATTTTTCGCGGGTATACCCCCCCGTATCGATTTTTTCACCAAAAATTGATTTTTGTCGAAATCGAACTAACTATACCAACGCCTTCTTTGGATCACCTACATTACGAAAACACCGGGTTATAACAGGATTCGAGCAGAACTAACTGAATGAGAGCACTTTGAAAATTCTGAAAAAGTCATTTTTCGACCTCGTTTTTGAGGCCAAAAATGCGATATCTCAGCTTCTATAAGAGCTACGACCTTGCGGATGGTCTCGTTGGATTCAGAATGACGAAACTAAGACAAAACCGTTGGAATTTTCCAGATAACTCCCATAGAAGCCGAGATATCGACCACCAAAGATTGGGATTTTTCATTTTTCGGGTATACCCCCCCGTATCGATTTTTTCACCAAAAATTGATTTTTGTCGAAATCGAACTAACCATACCAACGCCTTCTTTGGATCACCTACATTACGAAAACACCGGGTTATAACGGGATCCGAGCAGAACTAAGGGAATGAGAGCACTTTGAAAATTGGGAAAAAGTCATTTTTCGACCTCGTTTTTGAGGCCAAAAATGGGCTCCAAAAATGCGATATCTCAGCTTCTATAAGAGCTACGACCTTGCGGATGGTCTCGTTGGATTCAGAATGACGAAACTAAGACAAAACCGTTGGAATTTTCCAGATATTCCCCATAGAAGCCGAGATATCGACCTCCAAAGTTTGGGTTTTTTCATTTTTCGGGTATACCCCCCCGTATCGATTTTTTCACCAAAAATTGATTTTTGTCGAAATCGAACTAACTATACCAACGCCTTCTTTGGATCACCTACATTACGAAAACACCGGGTTATAACGGGATCCGAGCAGAACTAACTGAATGAGAGCACTTTGAAAATTCTGAAAAAGTCATTTTTCGACCTCGTTTTTGAGGCCAAAAATGGGCTCCAAAAATGCGATATCTCAGCTACTAGAAGAGCTACGACCTTGCGGATGGTCTCGTTGGATTCAGAATGACGAAACTAAGACAAAACCGTTGGAATTTTCCAGATAGCTCCCATAGAAGCCGAGATATCGACCTCCAAAGTTTGGGTTTTTTCATTTTTTCGGGTATACCACTCTCACGAGATGTGTCACCAAAAATTGATTTTTGTCGAAATCGAACTAACTATACCAACGCCTTCTTTGGATCACCTACATTACGAAAACACCGGGTTATAACAGGATTCGAGCAGAACTAACTGAATGAGAGCACTTTGAAAATTCTGAAAAAGTCATTTTTCGACCTCGTTTTTGAGGCCAAAAATGCGATATCTCAGCTTCTATAAGAGCTACGACCTTGCGGATGGTCTCGTTGGATTCAGAATGACGAAACTAAGACAAAACCGTTGGAATTTTCCAGATGACTCCCATAGAAGCCGAGATATCGACCACCAAAGATTGGGATTTTTCATTTTTCGGGTATACCCCCCCGTATCGATTTTTTCACCAAAAATTGATTTTTGTCGAAATCGAACTAACTATACCAACGCCTTCTTTGGATCACCTACATTACGAAAACACCGGGTTATAACAGGATTCGAGCAGAACTAACTGAATGAGAGCACTTTGAAAATTCTGAAAAAGTCATTTTTCGACCTCGTTTTTGAGGCCAAAAATGGGCTCCAAAAATGCGATATCTCAGCTTCTATAAGAGCTACGACCTTGCGGATGGTCTCGTTGGATTCAGAATGACGAAACTAAGACAAAACCGTTGGAATTTTCCAGATAACTCCCATAGAAGCCGAGATATCGACCACCAAAGATTGGGATTTTTCATTTTTCGGGTATACCCCCCCGTATCGATTTTTTCACCAAAAATTGATTTTTGTCGAAATCGAACTAACCATACCAACGCCTTCTTTGGATCACCTACATTACGAAAACACCGGGTTATAACGGGATCCGAGCAGAACTAAGGGAATGAGAGCACTTTGAAAATTGGGAAAAAGTCATTTTTCGACCTCGTTTTTGAGGCCAAAAATGGGCTCCAAAAATGCGATATCTCAGCTTCTATAAGAGCTACGACCTTGCGGATGGTCTCGTTGGATTCAGAATGACGAAACTAAGACAAAACCGTTGGAATTTTCCAGATATTCCCCATAGAAGCCGAGATATCGACCTCCAAAGTTTGGGTTTTTTCATTTTTCGGGTATACCCCCCCGTATCGATTTTTTCACCAAAAATTGATTTTTGTCGAAATCGAACTAACTATACCAACGCCTTCTTTGGATCACCTACATTACGAAAACACCGGGTTATAACAGGATTCGAGCAGAACTAACTGAATGAGAGCACTTTGAAAATTCTGAAAAAGTCATTTTTCGACCTCGTTTTTGAGGCCAAAAATGGGCTCCAAAAATGCGATATCTCAGCTTCTATAAGAGCTACGACCTTGCGGATGGTCTCGTTGGATTCAGAATGACGAAACTAAGACAAAACCGTTGGAATTTTCCAGATATTCCCCATAGAAGCCGAGATATCGACCTCCAAAGTTTGGGTTTTTTCATTTTTCGGGTATACCCCCCCGTATCGATTTTTTCACCAAAAATTGATTTTTGTCGAAATCGAACTAACTATACCAACGCCTTCTTTGGATCACCTACATTACGAAAACACCGGGTTATAACGGGATCCGAGCAGAACTAACTGAATGAGAGCACTTTGAAAATTCTGAAAAAGTCATTTTTCGACCTCGTTTTTGAGGCCAAAAATGGGCTCCAAAAATGCGATATCTCAGCTTCTATAAGAGCTACGACCTTGCGGATGGTCTCGTTGGATTCAGAATGACGAAACTAAGACAAAACCGTTGGAATTTTCCAGATAACTCCCATAGAAGCCGAGATATCGACCACCAAAGATTGGGATTTTTCATTTTTCGGGTATACCCCCCCCGTATCGATTTTTTCACCAAAAATTGATTTTTGTCGAAATCGAACTAACTATACCAACGCCTTCTTTGGATCACCTACATTACGAAAACACCGGGTTATAACAGGATTCGAGCAGAACTAACTGAATGAGAGCACTTTGAAAATTCTGAAAAAGTCATTTTTCGACCTCGTTTTTGAGGCCAAAAATGGGCTCCAAAAATGCGATATCTCAGCTACTAGAAGAGCTACGACCTTGCGGATGGTCTCGTTGGATTCAGAATGACGAAACTAAGACAAAACCGTTGGAATTTTCCAGATATTCCCCATAGAAGCCGAGATATCGACCTCCAAAGTTTGGGTTTTTTCATTTTTCGGGTATACCCCCCCGTATCGATTTTTTCACCAAAAATTGATTTTTGTCGAAATCGAACTAACTATACCAACGCCTTCCTTGGATCACCCACATTACGAAAACACCGGGTTATAACAGGATTCGAGCAGAACTAAGGGAATGAGAGCACTTTGAAAATTGGGAAAAAGTCATTTTTCGACCTCGTTTTTGAGGCCAAAAATGGGCTCCAAAAATGCGATATCTCAGCTTCTATAAGAGCTACGACCTTGCGGATGGTCTCGTTGGATTCAGAATGACGAAACTAAGACAAAACCGTTGGAATTTTCTAGATATTCCCCATAGAAGCCGAGATATCGACCTCCAAAGTTTGGGTTTTTTCATTTTTCGGGTATACCCCCCTGTATCGATTTTTTCACCAAAAATTGATTTTTGTCGAAATCGAACTAACTATACCAACGCCTTCTTTGGATCACCTACATTACGAAAACACCGGGTTATAACGGGATCCGAGCAGAACTAAGGGAATGAGAGCACTTTGAAAATTGGGAAAAAGTCATTTTTCGACCTCGTTTTTGAGGCCAAAAATGGGCTCCAAAAATGCGATATCTCAGCTTCTATAAGAGCTACGACCTTGCGGATGGTCTCGTTGGATTCAGAATGACGAAACTAAGACAAAACCGTTGGAATTTTCTAGATATTCCCCATAGAAGCCGAGATATCGACCTCCAAAGTTTGGGTTTTTTCATTTTTCGGGTATACCCCCCTGTATCGATTTTTTCACCAAAAATTGATTTTTGTCGAAATCGAACTAACTATACCAACGCCTTCTTTGGATCACCTACATTACGAAAACACCGGGTTATAACGGGATCCGAGCAGAACTAAGGGAATGAGAGCACTTTGAAAATTGGGAAAAAGTCATTTTTCGACCTCGTTTTTGAGGCCAAAAATGGGCTCCAAAAATGCGATATCTCAGCTTCTATAAGAGCTACGACCTTGCGGATGGTCTCGTTGGATTCAGAATGACGAAACTAAGACAAAACCGTTGGAATTTTCTAGATATTCCCCATAGAAGCCGAGATATCGACCTCCAAAGTTTGGGTTTTTTCATTTTTCGGGTATACCCCCCCGTATCGATTTTTTCACCAAAAATTGATTTTTGTCGAAATCGAACTAACTATACCAACGCCTTCTTTGGATCACCTACATTACGAAAACACCGGGTTATAACAGGATTCGAGCAGAACTAACTGAATGAGAGCACTTTGAAAATTCTGAAAAAGTCATTTTTCGACCTCGTTTTTGAGGCCAAAAATGGGCTCCAAAAATGCGATATCTCAGCTTCTATAAGAGCTACGACCTTGCGGATGGTCTCGTTGGATTCAGAATGACGAAACTAAGACAAAACCGTTGGAATTTTCCAGATATTCCCCATAGAAGCCGAGATATCGACCTCCAAAGTTTGGGTTTTTTCATTTTTCGGGTATACCCCCCCGTATCGATTTTTTCAGCAAAAATTGATTTTTGTCGAAATCGAACTAACTATACCAACGCCTTCCTTGGATCACCCACATTACGAAAACACCGGGTTATAACAGGATTCGAGCAGAACTAAGGGAATGAGAGCACTTTGAAAATTGGGAAAAAGTCATTTTTCGACCTCGTTTTTGAGGCCAAAAATGGGCTCCAAAAATGCGATATCTCAGCTTCTATAAGAGCTACGACCTTGCGGATGGTCTCGTTGGATTCAGAATGACGAAACTAAGACAAAACCGTTGGAATTTTCCAGATATTCCCCATAGAAGCCGAGATATCGACCTCCAAAGTTTGGGTTTTTTCATTTTTCGGGTATACCCCCCCGTATCGATTTTTTCACCAAAAATTGATTTTTGTCGAAATCGAACTAACTATACCAACGCCTTCTTTGGATCACCTACATTACGAAAACACCGGGTTATAACGGGATCCGAGCAGAACTAAGGGAATGAGAGCACTTTGAAAGATTGGGAAAAAGTCATTTTTCGACCTCGTTTTTGAGGCCAAAAATGGGCTCCAAAAATGCGATATCTCAGCTTCTATAAGAGCTACGACCTTGCGGATGGTCTCGTTGGATTCAGAATGACGAAACTAAGACAAAACCGTTGGAATTTTCCAGATATTCCCCATAGAAGCCGAGATATCGACCTCCAAAGTTTGGGTTTTTTCATTTTTCGGGTATACCCCCCCGTATCGATTTTTTCACCAAAAATTGATTTTTGTCGAAATCGAACTAACTATACCAACGCCTTCTTTGGATCACCTACATTACGAAAACACCGGGTTATAACGGGATCCGAGCAGAACTAAGGGAATGAGAGCACTTTGAAAATTCTGAAAAAGTCATTTTTCGACCTCGTTTTTGAGGCCAAAAATGGGCTCCAAAAATGCGATATCTCAGCTTCTATAAGAGCTACGACCTTGCGGATGGTCTCGTTGGATTCAGAATGACGAAACTAAGACAAAACCGTTGGAATTTTCCAGATATTCCCCATAGAAGCCGAGATATCGACCTCCAAAGTTTGGGTTTTTTCATTTTTCGGGTATACCCCCCCGTATCGATTTTTTCACCAAAAATTGATTTTTGTCGAAATCGAACTAACTATACCAACGCCTTCTTTGGATCACCTACATTACGAAAACACCGGGTTATAACGGGATCCGAGCAGAACTAAGGGAATGAGAGCACTTTGAAAATTCTGAAAAAGTCATTTTTCGACCTCGTTTTTGAGGCCAAAAATGGGCTCCAAAAATGCGATATCTCAGCTTCTATAAGAGCTACGACCTTGCGGATGGTCTCGTTGGATTCAGAATGACGAAACTAAGACAAAACCGTTGGAATTTTCCAGATATTCCCCATAGAAGCCGAGATATCGACCTCCAAAGTTTGGGTTTTTTCATTTTTCGGGTATACCCCCCCGTATCGATTTTTTCACCAAAAATTGATTTTTGTCGAAATCGAACTAACTATACCAACGCCTTCTTTGGATCACCTACATTACGAAAACACCGGGTTATAACAGGATCCGAGCAGAACTAAGGGAATGAGAGCACTTTGAAAATTCTGAAAAAGTCATTTTTCGACCTCGTTTTTGAGGCCAAAAATGGGCTCCAAAAATGCGATATCTCAGCTTCTATAAGAGCTACGACCTTGCGGATGGTCTCGTTGGATTCAGAATGACGAAACTAAGACAAAACCGTTGGAATTTTCCAGATATTCCCCATAGAAGCCGAGATATCGACCTCCAAAGTTTGGGTTTTTTCATTTTTCGGGTATACCCCCCCGTATCGATTTTTTCACCAAAAATTGATTTTTGTCGAAATCGAACTAACTATACCAACGCCTTCTTTGGATCACCTACATTACGAAAACACCGGGTTATAACGGGATCCGAGCAGAACTAAGGGAATGAGAGCACTTTGAAAATTCTGAAAAAGTCATTTTTCGACCTCGTTTTTGAGGCCAAAAATGGGCTCCAAAAATGCGATATCTCAGCTTCTATAAGAGCTACGACCTTGCGGATGGTCTCGTTGGATTCAGAATGACGAAACTAAGACAAAACCGTTGGAATTTTCCAGATATTCCCCATAGAAGCCGAGATATCGACCTCCAAAGTTTGGGTTTTTTCATTTTTCGGGTATACCCCCCCGTATCGATTTTTTCACCAAAAATTGATTTTTGTCGAAATCGAACTAACTATACCAACGCCTTCTTTGGATCACCTACATTACGAAAACACCGGGTTATAACAGGATTCGAGCAGAACTAACTGAATGAGAGCACTTTGAAAATTCTGAAAAAGTCATTTTTCGACCTCGTTTTTGAGGCCAAAAATGGGCTCCAAAAATGCGATATCTCAGCTTCTATAAGAGCTACGACCTTGCGGATGGTCTCGTTGGATTCAGAATGACGAAACTAAGACAAAACCGTTGGAATTTTCCAGATATTCCCCATAGAAGCCGAGATATCGACCTCCAAAGTTTGGGTTTTTTCATTTTTCGGGTATACCCCCCCGTATCGATTTTTTCACCAAAAATTGATTTTTGTCGAAATCGAACTAACTATACCAACGCCTTCCTTGGATCACCCACATTACGAAAACACCGGGTTATAACAGGATTCGAGCAGAACTAAGGGAATGAGAGCACTTTGAAAATTGGGAAAAAGTCATTTTTCGACCTCGTTTTTGAGGCCAAAAATGGGCTCCAAAAATGCGATATCTCAGCTTCTATAAGAGCTACGACCTTGCGGATGGTCTCGTTGGATTCAGAATGACGAAACTAAGACAAAACCGTTGGAATTTTCCAGATATTCCCCATAGAAGCCGAGATATCGACCTCCAAAGTTTGGGTTTTTTCATTTTTCGGGTATACCCCCCCCGTATCGATTTTTTCACCAAAAATTGATTTTTGTCGAAATCGAACTAACTATACCAACGCCTTCTTTGGATCACCTACATTACGAAAACACCGGTTATAACGGGATCCGAGCAGAACTAAGGGGAATGAGAGCACTTTGAAAATTCTGAAAAAGTCATTTTTCGACCTCGTTTTTGAGGCCAAAAATGGGCTCCAAAAAATGCGATATCTCAGCTTCTATAAGAGCTACGACCTTGCGGATGGTCTCGTTGGATTCAGAATGACGAAACTAAGACAAAAACCGTTGGAATTTTTCCAGATATTCCCCATAGAAGCCGAGATATCGACCTCCAAAGTTTGGGGTTTTTTCATTTTTCGGGTATACCCCCCCCGTATCGATTTTTTCACCAAAAATTGATTTTTTGTCGAAATCGAACTAACTATAACCAACGCCTTCTTTGGATCACCTACATTACGAAAACACCGGGTTATAACAGGATCCGAGCAGAACTAAGGGAATGAGAGCACTTTGAAAATTGGGAAAAAGTCATTTTTCGACCTCGTTTTTGACGCCAAAAATGGGCTCCAAAAATGCGATATCTCAGCTTCTATAAGAGCTACGACCTTGCGGATGGTCTCGTTGGATTCAGAATGACGAAACTAAGACAAAACCGTTGGAATTTTCCAGATAACTCCCATAGAAGCCGAGATATCGAGCCACCAAAGATTGGGATTTTTCATTTTTCGGGGTATACCCCCCCGTATCGATTTTTTCACCAAAAATTGATTTTTGTCGAAATCGAACTAACTATACCAACGCCTTCTTTGGATCACCTACATTACGAAAACACCGGGTTATAACAGGATCCGAGCAGAACTAACTGAATGAGAGCACTTTGAATATTGGGAAAAAGTCATTTTTCGACCCTCGTTTTTGACGCCAAAAATGGGCTCCAAAAATGCGATATCTCAGCTTCTATAAGAGCTACGACCTTGCGGATGGTCTCGTTGGATTCAGAATGACGAAACTAAGACAAAACCGTTGGAATTTTCCAGATAACTCCCATAGAAGCCGAGATATCGACCACCAAAGATTGGGATTTTTCATTTTTCGGGTATACCCCCCCCGTATCGATTTTTTCACCAAAAATTGATTTTTGTCGAAATCGAACTAACTATACCAACGCCTTCTTTGGATCACCTACATTACGGAAAACACCGGGTTATAACAGGATCCGAGCAGAACTAAGGGAATGAGAGCACTTTGAAAATTGGGAAAAAGTCATTTTTCGACCTCGTTTTTGACGCCAAAAATGGGCTCCAAAAATGCGATATCTCAGCTTCTATAAGAGCTACGACCTTGCGGATGGTCTCGTTGGATTCAGAATGACGAAACTAAGACAAAACCGTTGGAATTTTCCAGATATTCCCCATAGAAGCCGAGATATCGACCACCAAAGTTTGGGATTTTTCATTTTTCGGGTATACCCCCCCGTATCGATTTTTTCACCAAAAATTGATTTTTGTCGAAATCGAACTAACTATACCAACGCCTTTCTTTGGATCACCTACATTACGAAAACACCGGGTTATAACGGGATCCGAGCAGAACTAAGGGAATGAGAGCACTTTGAAAATTGGGAAAAAGCTCATTTTTCGACCTCGTTTTTGAGGCCAAAAATGGGCTCCAAAAATGCGATATCTCAGCTTCTATAAGAGCTACGACCTTGCGGATGGTCTCGTTGGATTCAGAATGACGAAACTAAGACAAAACCGTTGGAATTTTCCAGATATTCCCCATAGAAGCCGAGATATCGACCTCCAAAGTTTGGGTTTTTTCATTTTTCGGGTATACCCCCCCCGTATCGATTTTTTCACCAAAAATTGATTTTTGTCGAAATCGAACTAACTATACCAACGCCTTCTTTGGATCACCTACATTACGAAAACACCGGGTTATAACGTGATCCGAGCAGAACTAAGGGAATGAGAGCACTTTGAAAATTGGGAAAAAGTCATTTTTCGACCTCGTTTTTGAGGCGCCAAAAATGGGCTCCAAAAATGCGATATCTCAGCTACTAGAAGAGCTACGACCTTGCGCGGTGGCCTCGTTGGATTCAGAAAGACGAAACTAAGACAAAACCGTTGGAATTGTCCAAATCGGACCAGTAGAAGCCGAGATATCGACCTCCAAAGTTTGGGTTTTTTCGTTTTTCGGGTATACCCCCCCGTATCGATTTTTTCAGCAAAAATTGATTTTTGTCGAAATCGAACTAACTATACCAACGCCTTCTTTGGACCACCTACATTACGAAAACACCCGGGTTATAACGGGATCCGAGCAGAACTAAGGGAATGAGAGCACTTTGAAAATTGGGAAAAAGTCATTTTTCGACCTCGTTTTTGAGGCCAAAAATGGGCTCCAAAAATGCGATATCTCAGCTTCTATAAGAGCTACGACCTTGCGGATGGTCTCGTTGGATTCAGAATGACGAAACTAAGACAAAACCGTTGGAATTTTTCCAGATATTCCCCATAGAAGCCGAGATATCGACCTCCAAAGTTTGGGTTTTTTCATTTTTCGGGTATACCCCCCCGTATCGATTTTTTCACCAAAAATTGATTTTTGTCGAAATCGAACTAACTATACCAACGCCACTCTCACGAGATGTGTCCGGGTTATAACAGGATTCGAGCAGAACTAACTGAATGAGAGCACTTTGAAAATTCTGAAAAAGTCATTTTTCGACCTCGTTTTTGAGGCCAAAAATGGGCTCCAAAAATGCGATATCTCAGCTTCTATAAGAGCTACGACCTTGCGGATGGTCTCGTTGGATTCAGAATGACGAAACTAAGACAAAACCGTTGGAATTTTCCAGATATTCCCCATAGAAGCCGAGATATCGACCTCCAAAGTTTGGGTTTTTTCATTTTTCGGGTATACCCCCCCGTATCGATTTTTTCACCAAAAATTGATTTTTGTCGAAATCGAACTAACTATACCAACGCCTTCTTTGGATCACCTACATTACGAAAACACCGGGTTATAACGGGATCCGAGCAGAACTAAGGGAATGAGAGCACTTTGAAAATTGGGAAAAAGTCATTTTTCGACCTCGTTTTTGAGGCCAAAAATGGGCTCCAAAAATGCGATATCTCAGCTTCTATAAGAGCTACGACCTTGCGGATGGTCTCGTTGGATTCAGAATGACGAAACTAAGACAAAACCGTTGGAATTTTCCAGATATTCCCCATAGAAGCTGAGATATCGACCTCCAAAGTTTGGGTTTTTTCATTTTTCGGGTATACCCCCCCGTATCGATTTTTTCAGCAAAAATTGATTTTTGTCGAAATCGAACTAACTATACCAACGCCTTCCTTGGATCACCCACATTACGAAAACACCGGGTTATAACAGGATTCGAGCAGAACTAAGGGAATGAGAGCACTTTGAAAATTGGGAAAAAGTCATTTTTCGACCTCGTTTTTGAGGCCAAAAATGGGCTCCAAAAATGCGATATCTCAGCTTCTATAAGAGCTACGACCTTGCGGATGGTCTCGTTGGATTCAGAAAGACGAAACTAAGACAAAACCGTTGGAATTGTCCAAATCGGACCAGTAGAAGCCGAGATATCGACCTCCAAAGTTTGGGTTTTTTCGTTTTTCGGGTATACCCCCCCGTATCGATTTTTTCAGCAAAAATTGATTTTTGTCGAAATCGAACTAACTATACCAACGCCTTCTTTGGACCACCTACATTACGAAAACACCGGGTTATAACGGGATCCGAGCAGAACTAAGGGAATGAGAGCACTTTGAAAATTGGGAAAAAGTCATTTTTCGACCTCGTTTTTGAGGCCAAAAATGGGCTCCAAAAATGCGATATCTCAGCTTCTATAAGAGCTACGACCTTGCGGATGGTCTCGTTGGATTCAGAATGACGAAACTAAGACAAAACCGTTGGAATTTTCCAGATATTCCCCATAGAAGCCGAGATATCGACCTCCAAAGTTTGGGTTTTTTCATTTTTCGGGTATACCCCCCCGTATCGATTTTTTCACCAAAAATTGATTTTTGTCGAAATCGAACTAACTATACCAACGCCTTCTTTGGATCACCTACATTACGAAAACACCGGGTTATAACAGGATTCGAGCAGAACTAACTGAATGAGAGCACTTTGAAAATTCTGAAAAAGTCATTTTTCGACCTCGTTTTTGAGGCCAAAAATGGGCTCCAAAAATGCGATATCTCAGCTTCTATAAGAGCTACGACCTTGCGGATGGTCTCGTTGGATTCAGAATGACGAAACTAAGACAAAACCGTTGGAATTTTCCAGATATTCCCCATAGAAGCCGAGATATCGACCTCCAAAGTTTGGGTTTTTTCATTTTTCGGGTATACCCCCCCGTATCGATTTTTTCACCAAAAATTGATTTTTGTCGAAATCGAACTAACTATACCAACGCCTTCTTTGGATCACCTACATTACGAAAACACCGGGTTATAACGGGATCCGAGCAGAACTAACTGAATGAGAGCACTTTGAAAATTGGGAAAAAGTCATTTTTCGACCTCGTTTTTGAGGCCAAAAATGGGCTCCAAAAATGCGATATCTCAGCTTCTATAAGAGCTACGACCTTGCGGATGGTCTCGTTGGATTCAGAATGACGAAACTAAGACAAAACCGTTGGAATTTTCCAGATATTCCCCATAGAAGCCGAGATATCGACCTCCAAAGTTTGGGTTTTTTCATTTTTCGGGTATACCCCCCCGTATCGATTTTTTCACCAAAAATTGATTTTTGTCGAAATCGAACTAACTATACCAACGCCTTCTTTGGATCACCTACATTACGAAAACACCGGGTTATAACGGGATCCGAGCAGAACTAAGGGAATGAGAGCACTTTGAAAATTGGGAAAAAGTCATTTTTCGACCTCGTTTTTGAGGCCAAAAATGGGCTCCAAAAATGCGATATCTCAGCTTCTATAAGAGCTACGACCTTGCGGATGGTCTCGTTGGATTCAGAATGACGAAACTAAGACAAAACCGTTGGAATTTTCCAGATATTCCCCATAGAAGCTGAGATATCGACCTCCAAAGTTTGGGTTTTTTCATTTTTCGGGTATACCCCCCCGTATCGATTTTTTCAGCAAAAATTGATTTTTGTCGAAATCGAACTAACTATACCAACGCCTTCCTTGGATCACCCACATTACGAAAACACCGGGTTATAACAGGATTCGAGCAGAACTAAGGGAATGAGAGCACTTTGAAAATTGGGAAAAAGTCATTTTTCGACCTCGTTTTTGAGGCCAAAAATGGGCTCCAAAAATGCGATATCTCAGCTTCTATAAGAGCTACGACCTTGCGGATGGTCTCGTTGGATTCAGAATGACGAAACTAAGACAAAACCGTTGGAATTTTCCAGATATTCCCCATAGAAGCTGAGATATCGACCTCCAAAGTTTGGGTTTTTTCATTTTTCGGGTATACCCCCCCGTATCGATTTTTTCAGCAAAAATTGATTTTTGTCGAAATCGAACTAACTATACCAACGCCTTCCTTGGATCACCCACATTACGAAAACACCGGGTTATAACAGGATTCGAGCAGAACTAAGGGAATGAGAGCACTTTGAAAATTGGGAAAAAGTCATTTTTCGACCTCGTTTTTGAGGCCAAAAATGGGCTCCAAAAATGCGATATCTCAGCTTCTATAAGAGCTACGACCTTGCGGATGGTCTCGTTGGATTCAGAATGACGAAACTAAGACAAAACCGTTGGAATTGTCCAAATCGGACCAGTAGAAGCCGAGATATCGACCTCCAAAGTTTGGGTTTTTTCGTTTTTCGGGTATACCCCCCCGTATCGATTTTTTCAGCAAAAATTGATTTTTGTCGAAATCGAACTAACTATACCAACGCCTTCTTTGGACCACCTACATTACGAAAACACCGGGTTATAACGGGATCCGAGCAGAACTAAGGGAATGAGAGCACTTTGAAAATTGGGAAAAAGTCATTTTTCGACCTCGTTTTTGAGGCCAAAAATGGGCTCCAAAAATGCGATATCTCAGCTTCTATAAGAGCTACGACCTTGCGGATGGTCTCGTTGGATTCAGAATGACGAAACTAAGACAAAACCGTTGGAATTTTCTAGATATTCCCCATAGAAGCCGAGATATCGACCACCAAAGTTTGGGATTTTTCATTTTTCGGGTATACCCCCCCGTATCGATTTTTTCAGCAAAAATTGATTTTTGTCGAAATCGAACTAACTATACCAACGCCTTCTTTGGACCACCTACATTACGAAAACACCGGGTTATAACGGGATCCGAGCAGAACTAAGGGAATGAGAACACTTTGAAAATTGGGAAAAAGTCATTTTTCGACCTCGTTTTTGAGGCCAAAAATGGGCTCCAAAAATGCGATATCTCAGCTTCTATAAGAGCTACGACCTTGCGGATGGTCTCGTTGGATTCGGAAAGACGAAAGTAAGACAAAACCGTTGGAATTTTCCAGATAGTCCCAATAGAAGCCGAGATATCGACCTCCAAAGAATCCTTCTTACGAAGTATGTCCTACGACCATTTCGGGTTTTTTGAGATATATATTTTACATTCTTTAAAAAACGATGCCAATAAAAGCGCATCATCATTTATTTTTTAAAAAATTCTATTATTATTGCTTAGAAAAATTTGTTTATATTGTTAACACTACCGACAAAAATACTGATCTGACATTTAAATAGTTGCATTTGGTTTACCGGTTTTTTTTTTCAAATATCGTTAATAAAAGTATTTCGCATTAGAGCTGATTTATTTAATGCTTGAATCTAACTTTATTTTATTTATTTGCGTAATACCGAATTTGGTCTCTTCTTTTATTATAGTAAAATAAATAAATAACAATAATAATAACCTCAAAAAGGTCTATTTCTATTAGCTAATAAGCCACGCCACTGTCTTTTACTAGCACGATGTGCTCGAGAGAATCTTTACGTCGGCAGGAAGGCACAGAACGGCCGGAAGGAGAACATCACGAAAGTTAAATAGGATATAAAGGTCGTTTATTATTATTATTATTATTTATAGACATCAGAGACAACAAATAATATTTTACTCGGTATTTTCATATCGCAGTTATTTGCATTTTTCCTAAAATTGGCTCGAGTGGAGATGGCCGCTTTCGGCAATTAGACGACTCATACGATAACAAAGCACAATATTCGCGGCGCTGCCAATATCGTATTTAACGATAAAAACTGTTGAATTGTGACTATTTGTCTTTTCCCTTAATTAATTAAGTTGCTTACCTTGCAAAATGTAGGGAAAAGCCTTCGGCAACAGGTCGTCGATGAGATCGCCCCTCACGGCCAGCAAATACTTGAGGCCCAACAAGCCGCCGTGTCTCGCCTCCCACTCCTGGTGGCGCAGCAGTTGCGCCAACACGTCGAACACGCGGGCGCAGCCGTGGGGCGTCATCAGTTTCAGGACCGCGCAGAGGGTTTGGGCGCACGTTTCACGCACCGGCGCCACCACCGTGTCCGACACGTAGTCCCCGAAACGGTCCAGGGCCAACACGCACAGGAGCCTTATGGACATGTCCTCTAGCCAGATCTGATGGTAGAAATCCATCTGCAAACCGAGCGTAGAAATAGATTGGATAAGATAAAAATAATATGTAAATACTATGCATATTCAAGTGTAATATATTCAAAATGTGTACAATAGTTATTATACTCGGCCTCATCTCATAAATAAACAACACGTAGTTATCTCGGCCTCTGGCTTAACACACAGATTTTAAAGCATATTCGACAAAACACCCTCTCTACGACTCGTCCCCGTTCAACCTAGTTTTCATTTCTGTGCGAAGCACGCAGGTTGTGTTCGTGATTCTTTTCATTTTTTTTAGCGAAATCGGGGTTTTGTGTATGAAGGTTGTATTCTATCATGTCGTCTAAAAGAAAACGAGAAGAAGGTGATGAGGTGTTAGGATTACTGAAAAAGCTGGGAGAAAGGATGGATAAAGTGGAAAAGAATCAACGCCAACAGCGTAAATCAAAACGCAGTCGCCGCCATTTTTCCCCGTCGTCCGCTTCATCATCCTCGAGATCGATCGATCGTTCTCAGCATACGTTAAAATACAAATAAGCCCAGCCAATCAGAGAAATTGAGAGTGGAGCAGCACTGCTGATCCTTTCGTGAAAGTTCGTACGTCAAATTTCGTTGCCGATTAGCTACGGAAATTGAAAATCAAGGCATTGGTTTTGTTTAACTTAACCTATATTGCAGATTTTATTTGCTTTGCTTGCTTCCTAATAATTGATTTAATTATCAACAATTATACCAACTTTGCGACTATTTGAGTGAAAATTCATAGTGTATAGTGTTGAGTGTTTACTCCATTATCTATACAATCCATATCTGTGCTGGTTTTGGGCTCAAAAACAATCAATTTAGTGTTTGAGTTTCATTACCATTCAATAAACTTGCCAGTGTTTCTTAGTGCATAATTTCCTTCCACTTAAACCAATATTTGCACTTATCTGTTGCTGTCTGTTAGACAATTATGGCATCACAAGGTAAGATACATATAACTTTTTTAGTTCTAATTTAAATAATTATTTATTTTGCAGTCAACAAAATGCAATCTGTGAAGTTTGTGATAAGGAATTTTCAAGCACATCTACCAGAAACAGGCATTGGAAAAATTTTCACCCTGAATTTGTTGGGAAGGAACAAATAAAACACATTATATGTTCAATGTGTACTAATGATATCCAGACATTTTCATATTTTAACTGTTTAAACAAACATTTGCTTGATATTCACCATATAACTGTCAAAGAGTCAATTTTAAATTTTAGGAATTTTGAAGAATTCACATCTTGGAGGGCACAAGATAATAGGGAAGTAGATTATGCTTGTCAGACCCGAAACAAGTTTAAGAATGGGGAAGAACACATATTTTACAATTGCAACAGGAGTGATATCAGAGGTTGTACAAAGTCTTAGTTATCATTATCAAACATACATAAGTATGTTTTGTTGTGTTTACTTTTAGGATTTAATAGCGCGTGCAAAGTGAGAAGTCTGGGGGAAGCATTCGCATTCAAGGAACATGTCAACAAGACCAAACTCAAATAGCTATCAGCATAAAATTGTAATAGAATCCCATAACAAAGCCGAAAAAATGAATGGTAAGATAGAATTTTTAGAATTTAAAGTAGAAAGTATTTCGGTAAGTGGTAAGTTCTATGTTGTGTCTTGTCATGAACAATTTTTCTATCGGAAGTATTGAATTGTCTCTTATTGAGCTGTGTTCCTGTATTGAAGCCTTTAATGTTTTAAATATTTAATTTATTGGATACTTATTTGGTTTTCCGAAATAACTATTTATTTTTTGCTATGAGCAGTAAATATGACAACTGATAAGCTACTTAAATGGGATTTTCCAGTTAGGTATCAGGTTTACCTCATAGTAGGTTATACCTGTTAATACCTAGTTTAATATTAATTCCTCATAGTAGGAAAAATTAATATTAATTGAATACCTCATAGTAAGTGAACTGACAAATATCTCATAGTAGATTCTAGATAAATGGGTATATACATACCTGTTTATTAACATCAATATAGGGTTAATACTCTTGCTCTTATTTGAGCACAGTGAAAAGAAGAAATGATGTTAGGCTGTGGCTAGCTAATATCAGGATGCTTATTATGCTTCATAGTAAGCTTAATAGTATGCTTGTTATTTGACTGATACTTGGGTTAATTTTAAAATGTTGTAAAATTAATGGGTTACTTTGAAAAATATTTATTAAATATTTTGTTTTTCTTTAAAAAAAAAAAAAATTGCCTATATAGGTTATCATCAGGAACGGGGCCACTTTAATAAGTTATTATTGTTTTAAGATACATAATGATTTATAGGGAAAACTGTGTTGTTTTTCTTTAGATCAGGCAGGAGGAGATCAAGAGGATATGCCAGTGTTGAGGGAGGAGGTTAGAACGATACTGGTCAAAGATGGTGCAAGGAAAAAGGAGTTTTCTGCTCCAATCCATAATGACATAGCGAGTCATTGGTCTAATATTCTGACTAATGGATGGGACACAAACAATAAACTGGATATAATGGGAAAATATCTGCCCCCCGAAAATTGTAGAGATTTGGAGTCACCTAAGATAAACCCGGAGGTGAAGGCCGCTATATCTGAGCCGGTCCTTAAGAGAGATGAAAGGCTTGTTCAGTTCCAACAGCAAGCTGGAGCTGCTTTGGTTTTGGTTGGTTCAGTATTATCCAACATGGTGAAAGAAGAGGGGGGGGGGGGGGCAATAAAGAATACATGGCAAGTTTAAGCGATGTAGGCCGAATTTTAGCGGACCTACATTATACAAGGTGTCCAAGAATGGATTTCCCTTTTAAAATTGAACAAGTTGGCAACCGTGTAATAAAGCGGAGCCGCGTTAGCGGCGTTCGATAGTGGATCGATGCGGATTATTTAGTCAAAATGGAGCGTTGGTCAGCTGTGCATCGCGCGTTCATTATTGAGGCATACTTCAAAAGTAATGATTCTTACATAGTTGCAAGACGAAGATTTTGTGCTCACTTCAATATTAGGCGTGTGGAAGACGCTCCGAGCAAAAATTTGGTGAAATCCTGAGTGCGAAGGTTTAGAGAAACATCGTCAGCTGTAAATGCAAAACCCCGTGGTCGTCCAAGGACTGCAACTGCTCCTGAGAATGTTGAGGCCGTGCGTGCTGCGATTATTCGAAACCCTAGTGGATCAGTTCGTAAAACATCACAAGCTTTGCAAATGCACAAATCATCTCTACACACAATTCTAAAGAGAGATTTGAAGTTTCATCCCTACAAAATTCAAATAGTGCAAGAATTAAACCCAAATGACTTTATAAACCGGCGTTCTTTCGCTGAAACCATGATAGATCATTTTTTTGTAAACGATCGAGTTAACAATATCCTGTTCAGTGACGAAGCGCACTTTCACCTTTCAGGCGCAGTCAATAAGCAAAACTGTCGCTATTGGGCACCAGACAATCCAAGGCGAAAACCCGAAAAGCCCCTACATAACCCAAAGGTAACTGTGTGGTGTGCTATGTCGTCCTCGGGAATTATCGGTCCGTATTTTTTTGAAAACGGACGCGGCGCAGCCCTTACTGTTAATAGTGCTCGTTATTGTGCGATGCTTCGGGATTATTTGACACCTCAGCTACAAGATTTTGATGGCTTCAATCAGGATACCTGGTTTCAACAGGACGGGGCTACCGCACACACAGCCCGAGCGTCTATGGAAGTCGTTAGAGGATTATTTCCGGAAAAGGTGATTTCCCGTTTTGGAGATCTAAACTGGCCGGCTAGGTCTCCCGACCTCACCCCACTGGACTTTTTTTTGTGGGGATTCCTCAAAAGTAAAGTTTACGTTGATAGATCGCCAACTTGTAAGAGTTAAAACAAAAAATACGGGAAGAAATTAATGGAATACCACCCGAGATGTGTTTAGCAGTTTTCGACCACATGAAGGCGGCACTACAAGAGTGTTTTGACCGAAATGGAAGGCACCTCGACAATATAATTTTTAAAACATGAAATCCGCATATATTTTGTGTAGTCCTACCTTAATAAATTCTTTTTAAAACTGAAAAAAAAAATTTGGTTAGCCTTCAAAAAGGGAAATCCATTCCTGGACACCCTGTACTTATTCCATTTCAAGGAGGGACCTTATTAAATTAACTTTAAATAAGGATTTAAATGAGGTTCTTACAGCAAGTCTTATCCAAGAAGGGCTGTTATTTGGTTCTGACTTAGAGCAGCCAAAGAATTGAAGAAGTCGGGACAGCAACTGAGACCTCTTAAGAAGTTAACTCAAAAAGCTGGAACAAGGCCTGTGGGTTCTAAGGCTTCGACCTCAGCCTCAA
This sequence comes from Anthonomus grandis grandis, assembly GCF_022605725.1. Taxonomy (NCBI): domain Eukaryota; kingdom Metazoa; phylum Arthropoda; class Insecta; order Coleoptera; family Curculionidae; genus Anthonomus; species Anthonomus grandis. Next base: position 12,404,308 of record NC_065563.1, on the reverse strand, counting down.
CCCAGCAGGAAAACTTTTACCGTCCAGCCCCGAGTTACAGAGCCAGGAGGGCGACTGGACAGAGAGTTCAATTGAAGGCTCAGACATCAACAGCAATGAACAGTCGATACTACAGAGTTTCCAGCCAAGGCAAGAGACTGCAAGGATCTCGTCCACTGGACAAGAGGAGGTAACTCATCAGGTGTGTACGCTTCCTTGTGTAGATCTTAGGCTCCAACTTTCAGTTCATGGGAAAATCATTTCCTATATTCAAGGTCTGGAAATTCCTCTTATTGGAAATCCAATTCAAACCTTAATTCCTAAGGAGACCAAATGGTCAAATAACGAGGAAAAAATTTTAGATTCCTTAATAAAGGAATTAACGGTTAGTGGAGCTATTTCCAGGGCCTTGAAGTGCGATAATCAATTTGTTTCAAAAATTTTTATTGTACCAAAACCAGATGGTTCAAACCGATTAATCTTAAATCTAAAATCCTTTAACAAATTTGTTAAAAATTTCCATTTTAAATTAGAAGATAGGAAAGTGGTTGCCCGCTTAATGACTAGAGGTTGTTATTTTTGCAAGATAGACCTTAAGGATGCCTATCATTTAGTACCTATAAAAGGAGACCATAAATTTTTTTTTTTATATCAATATAATTGTTTATCCTTCGTCTTAAGCTGTGCACCCTTGGTTTTTACAAAAATTATAAAGCCAATACTGGCATATTTACGAGAGAGGGGTGTGTTAATTATAGGGTATTTAGATGATTTTCTCATAATAGGAAAATCATTTGAACAATGTAAAGATAATTTAAATTTAACGCTTGAAATCCTCATTAGACTAGGTTTTTTAATAAATCATAAAAAGTGTGTATTGGAACCTACTACCTGTTGTACATTTTTGGGTTTTCAATTTGACTCCAACAAGATGATAATATCTTTGCCTTCAAAGAAAATAGTCCATATTTTAAAATTAATAAAAATTTTTATGAAGCTGCCTGTATGTACAATTAGAGTTTTTGCAAGATTTATTGGCACTATTATTTCCGCTTGTCCAGCCTTAAAGTTTGGTTTTAGACACACTAAACTTCTAGAGCGTCATAAATATTTAGCGCTTAAAAAGGCAAAAGGAAATTATGATCAAAAAATAAGAGTTTCATCTAATCTACTTAACGATTTAGCTTCTTGGTTTAAAGAAAATATTCCTATTGCATGTAATGAAGTTTGTGTTAAAAATTATGAGGTTGAAATATTTACTGATGCATCCAAGACAGGATGGGGGGTTTTTTGTGGAAATAATAGTGCTTCTGGGTTCTGGAATGAATCTGAAAAACTTTTACATATCAATTGTTTAGAGCTTTTGGCCTTGTTGTATGGGCTTCAGGGTTTTTTTATCAAGTCATATTCTATGTAGAATTGACAACACCACAGCATTATCATGTGTTAATAGAATGGGCAGTGTTCGTTTTAAAAAACTTAATAAGATAACTCAACAAATATGGTCTTGGTGTGAGAATAGAAACGTCTTTTTATTTGCTAGCTATATTAATTCGAAAGATAATATTGAAGCGGACAAGGCCTCTCGCCAAGTTAATAAGGAAACTGAGTGGAGTTTAAATTTAGACTCGTTTAAATTAATAACTAAGAAATTTGGTGTTTCAAAAATCGATTTATTTGCCAGTCGATTGAATAAAAAGTGTTTCAGATTTACTTCATGGATGCGAGATCCAGAAGCTTTTATGGTGGATGTGTTTACACTGGATTGGAGTGGTTTGGATTTTTACGCGTTTCCACCATTTTCAATGATTTTAAAAGTCCTCCAAAAGATAATTGAGGATGGAGCAGAGGGTCCCCGCAACCTTGGTACCCGCTTTTTTGTTCCTTATTGACAACGAATCCAGTAATATTAAAACCCAACTATAACTTGCTTTCTTTTGGCAGAATTCCGCACCCCATGTAGAGAAACCTTTCCCTGGTGGCCGGGAGGTTATCAGGGAAGCTCTATCAAGGCAAGATATTCCAGAGAGTTCAATAAACATTTGTTTGTCATCTATTTCCCTCTCCACATTGAAGCAATACACTTCAGGGCTCAAGTTATGGTGGGAATTCTGTAGCAATCGAAATGTTAACCCATATGAGATATCTGTAGAAAGGGTTTTGGAATTTTTAACCTTGTTTTTTGAGAAGGGTTCATCCTATGGAACCTTGAATACATATCGAGCAGCCTTAGGGCAAATAGCAGGTCCTGTTTTGGGTAATGATTTCCGACTTAAAAGATTTTTTAAAGGAGTCTTCGGAGTGAGGCAACCTTTACCAAAATATGAAAACATATGGGATCCGGGAATTGACTTAAATTTCATTCGTTTACTTGATAAGAATGAAATATTATTCTTAAAAAATTGGCAACCTTGCTGGCCTTGGCTACCGGGCACAGACTGCAGACACTAAGTTTAATTGAAATAGCAAACATTTGTATTAAAGATGACAAAATAGAAATTCCTATTCCAGGGAAGATTAAAACATCGAGATTTAATAAAAGTCAGCCTTTTTTAGTTTTGCCATTTTTTAACTCTGAGCCTGTAGTCTGTGTGGCCAGGTGTCTTAGAACTTACAGTTATGGTCATATAAATAGCACACTTTTCTAAATTGCGATAAAAAATATTAAATACCATTTTCTATTTTTTTTATAATATATTTAGCTTAGATGTTCTACAAAGAGTTGTATTTAATTAAAATTAAAAGAGTATTTTAAATATATAAGAAACATAACAAAAAAACTAAAGAAATGCTGGCCATTTAAATAGCAAACTTAAAAAATATTTACTTTCACCAAAACCAATTTAATATTTTGTTGGGTATCCTTTATTTTTTATAACTTCACTTAATCGCTTGGGTATTGACTCCACCAATTTTGCACACACGCTTGCCGGAATACTGTTCCAAGCCTCTTGGAAGTTTTGCCATAGTTCATCCAGATTTGAGGGATTTAATACCTTAATTTTGGTTTTAACGTGATCCCACAAATTTTCCAGAGGGTTCAGGTCTGGGCTTTGTGGCGGCCATTCCAAAACATCTACCACATTTTTAGTAAACCATCGTTTTATTGATTTTGCAGAATGTTTTGGATCATTATCGTGCATGAACTTACATGTAATTGGCATAAAATGCTCCATGTATGGTTCCATAACATTCTGCAAAATCTCCCTATAATTGTATTGGTCCATTATTCCCTCTATACGATGAATAGGTCCAACACCATGCCATGACATTGCTCCCCATATCATAATTGATCCTCCTCCATGCTTAACAGTTTTAATTGTGTACCTAGGGTTTAAGGCACGATTGGGAGGACGTCTAACATAGCATTTTCCATCATTTCCAAATCTATGTCCTTATTTATATGTTGTTTAGCAAATGCCAATCTTTTTTTAATATTTCTTTTTGAAACAAGTGGTTTTTTCCTAGTTACACAACCTTTGAGATCTTTTTCACATAATCTTCTTCTTATTGTTCTTGCAGAAATATTGACGCCATATTGGTCTGCTATTTCACGTTTTATTTGGGCGGAACTTAAAAATGGATTACCCTTGCTTATTCTAATAATAATTTTATCCATGTTATACGTGGTTTTTCGAGGCCTTGTTAATCTTTTCTTGTTCATTGTGCTTTGAGTGGTCTCATAGAGAGCCAGAGCATTATAAACCATTTTCCTAGAGCAATTTAAATCTTTTGCTATAGCAGAAATAGAAAAGCCTTGATTTTTCTTTTCTATAATAAGAGCTCTCCTCTCTGGTCCACAATGTTTCTTTCTACCCACTAAAAACAAAACTACTCTTGACAATATTCAAAAATTTAAAAGTTAAAATAATACTTACTAATTAACACTCGATATATTTAATAAGAATGAAAGGTGTGCTATTTACACTATCGGACAAAAGTAGAGAAACTTTTTAAATTTGCGTTTTATTTGAATACTTCAAAACTAATGCAGTTCTACACATAATGAAAATCAACAATAATTGTTAAGACTTAATTTGTATAAAGTAAAATAAATTGTAGAAGAAAATCCTAAAATTTAATTTAATTAAACAAAATATTTATGAGACAAAAGTAGAGAAACTAAATTTTATTCCAAAAGTACAAGTTATTTCTTATTTCTATCTTAGAAAAATTAATAGTAAGTAGAGTATCCCTTATTGGCAATCACCTCGCGGCATCGATTTGGCATGGATTCCAACAGTTTCATAATGGTTTCCTCTCCAATAGAATTCCAGGAATCTTGTAAAACTTTTATAAGATCATTTTTATTACTGATCTGATGTTGCCTTACACGCCGGAGGTTTTCAATCGGGTTAAGATCGGGACTTTGCGCAGGAAAGTCCATAACCCTAATATTTTCCGATAAAAACCAATCTTTGACAACCTTTGATTTATGTTTGGGGTCGTTATCTTGTAGGAATATCCAAGTCAAAGGTAAATTATCCTCAGCAAAGGGTAGCATTACATTTTGTAGGATGTCTAAATACACAAATCGATCCATGATACCCTCAATGATGTGTAATGGTCCTGTACCGAACCCAGAGAAGCAACCCCATACCATGCAGGAGCCACCACCATGCTTTACCGTAGGCTGTGTATATCTTGGATCGAATCTTTTGCCTTGTGGTCGATGTACCCATGAGATTCCATCGGACCCAAACAAATTGAACTTACTTTCATCAGTAAAAAGAACTTTTTTCCAGTCGTTGGTTGTCCAATGCAAATATTTTTGTGCAAAGTTGAGTCGGGCCTTCTGATTCTTCTTGCTAATAAACGGCTTTTTAGCGGCTCTTCTACTAAATAATCCTCCTTCCCTCAGTCGTCTTTGTATGGTCTTAGAACTAACATTAACACCAGGTAATTCACTTAAAATTTTATTTGCTGATTTGTGAGGATTAGACTGGGCAATTCTTTTTATCATCATTTCCATGTGTTTGGTTGTTTTTCTTGGGCGGCCACTTTTTTTAATGCTTTTTGTTGAATTTCGTGTTTTAAAATTAGAAATTGTCTTGCTAACAACGGACTTATGCAAATTAAGCGTTTTACTAATGTCCACTTGTCGTATACCACTCTTGTGTGCATCAACTATTTTTCTACGAAGGTCTTCAGACAAATATCTTCCGCGAGGCATGTTGATTAAAAAAACTATGCAAAACTATCAACAGAACTCACGTAAAGCGAACTAAATACTAAATTTGGACGATTGATATTTAGGTTTCTCTACTTATGTCCATCCGAAAATATTTGAATTCTTTTATTGTAAATAAACAACTGATAAGAGGCATGTAAAATGCGGTAAAAAAACGCAGTTGTTGAGAACTACAATATTTGTAGTAAATATTTAATTTAAATACATGGTTTCCGTAAATCAAAGAATTTTTAGAAGTTTCTCTACTTTTGTCCGATAGTGTATGTGTCCAGCCTTAAAACGTTAATATTGGAATGAAATTCTGTATGTGCATATATTTTTAAAATAAACATAAAGTCTTGCATATTAGGAGGAGATTAACTGCTTAAATATTTTCTTATCAGTCAGGAATTTGTTTTTTGTAAGTAATATATGAAAAGGCTAAGTGTGCTATTTATGTGACCACAACTGTATTTGCTAATAACTGATACTCTAAGGAGTGGTTGTAAATATTTATTTATTTCCATTAAAAAGCCGCACCACAGAGCAGCTACGCAAACCATTGGTAAATGGATTAAGTGCTTTTTAAAAAAGAGTGGTGTGGACGTAAACCGTTTTAAGCCACAGAGTACACGGCATGCGGCTACATCTGCGGCAGCACGACAGGGTGTTAATTTCGATACGATTAGACGGGCTGCAGGGTGGTCTGAAAATTCCAAAACCTTTGCCAATTTTTACAACAGACCTTTGGTCAACAATAATAAAGATTTTGCGAATGCTATTTTGTCTTTGAACTAATTGATAAAAGATGTTCACTTTATAATAAGTTTATAATATTTAAATGTTCTGTGTTTATTACATATTATTTGTATTACTTCTGCCTGTTTAATTTAGAAGGTTGGTGTGCAGTAATGTAGATATATATTATACGAATTATTACTAACGATAATGAAGTTTGAAATGTTGATGACTGTTAAAATTTATATTATTAGTTAAATCTAATTAATAAAAGTTTTCTTAGATGGAATAAACTGTTGCAACTGTACTTTAAACATCTACGTGTTGTTTATTTATGAGATGAGGCCTTCATATAATCAAGATCGAACTTCACTTACAGGTAAGTTCGTTTGATCTTATGATTTTATTGTATTTTATTATATCATTTAATTGTTATTCTTATTGTAAAGAAAGGGGATGTCATGATATGCGCATCTCAGCTCAGGTGCCGCAACTATACATCTAATTTCTACTCGGCTGTAAATATCTTATAAGCCTAGACAATACAGACAGTTGAATTTAGACATGCATCGGTGTATCATTCATTAAATAAAAACCATAACACCCTCATTTCAATTAGAGGTTCGAAGTACTTAAAAGCGACGGCGTTTTTACCTGTTTGCTGGGCAAATAGGTGGCCCTTCCGGCCCCTTTTCCGTGTATAGTCATCACTTCGCGTAAAGCGGTCGCCGCGCCATGTCGCCTTTCCCAGCTGGAGTGGAACAAATCCTGGCCCAGCTGGTCGCAGAACCACTCCAGGGGCCAATCGCCGTCGTTCGGTTCAGGATCTGCTTACAAACAGAAAAAAACAACGATCATTTATATCACCGAAAATCCACCCTTTCCTATACCGAAAACGAGATTCTCCTCCTTAAATTCCGTCTTGATTTTCTTGCGGTCGGGTTCGTCGGTGGTCCCCCCGTTTCCCGTTTCCTCCGGCAACTCTCGAGACGTTTTTTGCTTATTGCTTGCCGCTTGCCGGGCCATGCGTCGCGCCCTGTTCATCTCGCGACAACTGAGGCCCTCCGTCGCGCCGCCGCAAATCACGTCCCCGACCGGCATCTGAAACCAAGAGAAAAATCCCCAAATTGTTTATGGTTTCCGGGTGACTTTTTCTCCCCCAATTAACCTTTTCCGGGTTGCAATCGTTCCTGGGGTCCGTTTTGTCCATGTGCGCGATCAGGTCCTCGTTGGAGAAGAGACTGGCGGTGTCGAAACCGATTTTGGCCGCACCGTCGAGGCCCAATTTGCTGTTTAGGGACTGACGCTGTTTGGCCAGTCGTTCTTTTAGGTCTAGACCTAGAAATCGTTATTTTGTTAAAATAATGTAAGTGTTCACGACCGTCCGAATCAATGTTAAAGATTTTACTACTTTAAAGATACTATCACAGCTTAAATATAACCAGATGCATGATCGTGTATTTTCTGTATACAGGGTGTTAATTAATTGAGTGTCCGTAATACAGGATGTGATGGGGCAGTGATCCGAGCAAAACTAACCCAAAACTCGCGATAGCTCCCATAGAAGCGGAGATATCGACCTTCAAAGTTTGGGTTTTTTCATTTTTCGGGTATACCCCCCCGTATCGATTTTTTTCACCGAAAATTGATTTTTTTCGAAATCAAACTAAGTATACCAGCGTCTTATTTGGGTCATCAAGATTACGAAAACACCGGGTTATAACAGGATATGAGCAGAACTAAGGGAATGAGAGCACTTTGAAAATCCTGAAAAAGTCGTTTTCGACGTCCGTTTTTGAGGCCAAAAATGGGCATCAAAAATGCCATATCTCAGCTATTAGAAGAGCTACGACCTTGCGGGTGGTCTCGTTGCATTCAGAACGACGAAACTAAGACAAAACCGTTGGAATTTTCGCGATAGCTCCCATAGAAGCCGAGATATCGACCTTCAAAGTTTGGGTTTTTTCATTTTTCGGGTATACCCCCCCGTATCGATTTTTTTCACCGAAAATTGATTTTTTTCGAAATCAAACTAAGTATACCAGCGTCTTATTTGGGTCCCCTAGATTACTAAAACACCGGGTTATAACAGGATCCGAGCAGAACTAAGGGAATGAGAGCACTTTGAAAATTCGGAAAAAGTCATTTTTCGACGTCCGTTTTTGAGGCCAAAAATGGGCATCAAAAATGCCATATCTCAGCTAATATTAGAGCTACGACCTTGCGGATGGTCTCGTTGCATTCAGAACGACGAAACTAAGACAAAACCGTTGGAATTTTCGCGATAGCTCCCATAGAAGCCGAGATATCGACCTTCAAAGTTTGGGTTTTTTCATTTTTCGGGTATACCCCCCCGTATCGATTTTTTTCACCGAAAATTGATTTTTTTCGAAATCAAACTCAGTATACCAGCGTCTTATTTGGGTCATCTAGATTACGAAAACACCGGGTTATAACAGGATCCGAGCAGAACTAAGGGAATGAGAGCACTTTGAAAATCCTAAAAAAGTCGTTTTCGACGTCCGTTTTTGAGGCCAAAAATGGGCATCAAAAATGCCATATCTCAGCTATTAGAAGAGCTACGACCTTGCGGGTGGTCTCGTTGCATTCAGAACGACGAAACTAAGACAAAACCGTTAAAATTTTCCCGATAGCTCCCATAGAAGCCGAGATATCGACCTTCAAAGTTTGGGTTTTTTCATTTTTCGGGTATACCCCCCCGTATCGATTTTTTTCACCGAAAATTGAATTTTTTCGAAATCAAACTAAGTATACCAATGTCTTATTTGGGTCACCTAGATTACGAAAACACCGGGTTATAACAGGATCCGAGCAGAACTAAGGGAATGAGAGCACTTTGAAAATCCTGAAAAAGTCGTTTTCGACGTCCGTTTTTGAGGCCAAAAATGGGCATCAAAAATGCCATATCTCAGCTATTAGAGGAGCTACGACCTTGTGGGTGGTCTCGTTGGATTCAGAACGACGAAACTAAGACAAAACCGTTGGAATTTTCGCGATAGCTCCCATAGAAGCCGAGATATCGACCTTCAAAGTTTGGGATTTTTCATTTTTCGGGTATACCCCCCCGTATCGATTTTTTTCACCGAAAATTGATTTTTTTCGAAATCAAACTCAGTATACCAGCGTCTTATTTGGGTCATCTAGATTACGAAAACACCGGGTTATAACAGGATCCGAGCAGAACTAAGGGAATGAGAGCACTTTGAAAATCCTGAAAGTCGTTTTCGACGTCCGTTTTTGAGGCCAAAAATGGGCATCAAAAATGCCATATCTCAGCTATTAGAGGAGCTACGACCTTGTGGGTGGTCTCGTTGGATTCAGAACGACGAAACTAAGACAAAACCGTTAAAATTTTCCCGATAGCTCCCATAGAAGCCGAGATATCGACCTTCAAAGTTTGGGTTTTTTCATTTTTCGGGTATACCCCCCCGTATCGATTTTTTTCACCGAAAATTGAATTTTTTCGAAATCAAACTAAGTATACCAATGTCTTATTTGGGTCACCTAGATTACGAAAACACCGGGTTATAACAGGATCCGAGCAGAACTAAGGGAATGAGAGCACTTTGAAAATCCTGAAAAAGTCGTTTTCGACGTCCGTTTTTGAGGCCAAAAATGGGCATCAAAAATGCCATATCTCAGCTATTAGCAGAGCTACGACCTTGCGGGTGCTGCACCGAAAATTGATTTTTTCGAAATCAAACTAAGTATACCAGCGTCTTATTTGGGTCATTTAGATTACGAAAACACCGGGTTATAACAGGATCCGAGCAGAACTAAGGGAATGAGAGCACTTTGAAAATCCTGAAAAAGTCGTTTTCGACGTCCGTTTTTGAGGCCAAAAATGGGCATCAAAAATGCCATATCTCAGCTATTAGAAGAGCTACGACCTTGTGGGTGGTCTCGTTGGATTCAGAACGACAAAACTAAGACAAAACCGTTGGAATTTTCCCGATAGCTCCCATAGAAGCCGAGATATCGACCTTCAAAGTTTGGGTTATTTCATTTTTCGGGTATACCCCCCCGTATCGATTTTTTTCACCGAAAATTGAATTTTTTCGAAATCAAACTAAGTATACCAGCGTCTCATTTGGGTCATCTAGATTACGAAAACACCGGGTTATAACACGATCCGAGCAGAACTAAGGGAATGAGAGCACTTTGAAAATCCTGAAAAAGTCGTTTTCGACGTCCGTTTTTGAGGCCAAAAATGGGCATCAAAAATGCCATATCTCAGCTATTAGAAGAGCTACGACCTTGTGGGTGGTCTCGTTGGATTCAGAACGACAAAACTAAGACAAAACCGTTGGAATTTTCCCGATAGCTCCCATAGAAGCCGAGATATCGACCTTCAAAGTTTGGGTTATTTCATTTTTCGGGTATACCCCCCCGTATCGATTTTTTTCACCGAAAATTGAATTTTTTCGAAATCAAACTAAGTATACCAATGTCTTATTTGGGTCATCTAGATTACGAAAACACCGGGTTATAACAGGATCCGAGCAGAACTAAGGGAATGAGAGCACTTTGAAAATCCTGAAAAAGTCGTTTTCGACGTCCGTTTTTGAGGCCAAAAATGGGCATCAAAAATGCCATATCTCAGCTATTAGCAGAGCTACGACCTTGCGGGTGCTGCACCGAAAATTGATTTTTTCGAAATCAAACTAAGTATACCAGCGTCTTATTTGGGTCACCTAGATTACGAAAAACTACTTCGTAGTACGCAAAATGGTATGTGTCAAAACGCGGATCAAGCATCAGTTGTGTTAAGTATACTTTGACATTTCATCATGAATTGTTTAAGTCAAGAGCAACGTATAGCTATCGTGAAAAGGTATTACGAAAATGCGCAAACGGTTGGAGCCTGTTATTGTTAGAGAAGATTTTGGCCTTCTGAGCTTGTAATAAGGCGCACAATTAATAAGTTTGAACGGGAGTACACTCTTCTGGATAATAAGCCACCAACGCGACAAAAAAGTGCAAGGCCGCTGCAAGAGAAAGTGTTGACGAATAACAATGTGTCTGTTTTGCGCCGTTCTCAACAATTAGGCATTTCACCAATGTCTCTGTGGCGCATTTTGAAGAAAGACTTAGGCCTACATCCATTTAAGATGGTTCTAACTCAAGAATTGAAGCCTGCTGACCATGGTTTGAGAAGAACGTTTACCGACTGATGCCGATTTTCGGAAACAAATCATCTTTTCAGATGAAGCCCATTTTTATCTTTGCGCAAAATTGCTGCTTCTGGTGTTAGAACAATCCCGAGAAATTAGTACAGGTGCCATTACACCCGTTAAAAGTGACCGTGTGGTGTGGCTTGCATGTCGGTGGAGTTATCGGTCCGTACTTTTTTGAGGATGCAGGGGGGCGTACTGTGACAGTCAACGGAGAGCGCTACCGCGACATGATAACAAGCTTTCTTTGGCCTGCAATAATTGATGGTGGAGACTTCGAACAGAATTGGTTTCAACAGAACGGAGCAACTAGCAATTTAAACTTATATCATTCCTATTGGTAAACCCTGTATTTGGGTTCAGATTCTTAAGCGTTGAAACCAAAAAAATGTCAGAAATGAACAAACATATTATCCATGAGAAAATTATTTTCCTTCTTTAAATGCCATACCTTCAGTTAATCTCCCAGGCTTAATACAGGGTAAGTTAGAATTCTCTTCGTAACAAGCGACCCCACTAGAGGTGTAATTAAGCTTAATTTAATGATAAATTGCTCGGGTTAAACTAAGCTCTTTAATTAATAATTTAGCTTTATCATAGTAAAAAAAATATTATACTTAACTCATTTCTAAGTTGTCGATAGTGCTGTATGTCTTGGATTTAAAGAATTATTTCTTTAAATCCAAGGTATATAGGACATTCTATTTAAAAATGTCTTTTTTTAGATCACGATTATAAAGAAGAGACCACTTTTGATCACATAGAGCGACAACAGAATATCCTGATTACAAGTTAAAAATTGCACCTACGTCTTAAGTAATATCATAGAACCATAGGCAGACAATATGGCAAAATGAGGTAAGATTTTAATTATTTGAATCATTTTAAAAATTATTACTTCAAAATATGATTTCTATTTCTAGACATTAGATTCCAAAATAAATGGCTCAGTGAAGCTTAATATAGAGCACTTTTCCAATCTGCCTGAAAAAAGTGTTAAGTGGGTGTGACATTTTTTGTCCCCATATTAAATAAAGTCCCCGATTCGTCACTTTTTCTATTTTCGTCATATAATTTCTGAAAGAGCCTCGTATTTCCCACTAATTTTAACGCGCACTGTATAGTAAGGCGTAAATTTTAAATTACCCTTTATTATGACATTACAAACCCGGTTAGTACTACTACTCGAAATTCAGAGGGTCCAACAATGTCGATTGACTTCTTTCAGTGTTCTATTTCCTATCTAAGTAGTATTCATCTATGGTCATCATTTTGGACGTTTCTTTACACAATAAAATTCTCCCGAAGATGCTAACGTCGTTAGCGAAACACGTGTCGAGAATAAAAATAAAGAGTTTTGGTTAGTGTTAAAACTTTCTTGTAATTTGAGCATCACACCAAAGGTTTCAACCATAGGACTACCAATGGTTTTAAGCCTGTGTAGAAATATAACCTTATGTTAAAAGTTTTAATTTTTACTAATAAAGACAATAAAAAGTAAAACTACTTAGTGGAAAAAATTGTCCAATTGACCTCTGTAAAAAATTCAGCCATTCTCAAACAAGATCCAATTTTGACTCTCAATTTCTACGTTAAAAACTGTACAATTAATCTGGCTTGTACTAGATTGCCCGTATTGTTGACCTGTACCCAACAAATGCCAATTTTGTACCCGAATTTTGACGTTCAAAAATTGTACCTCTATAAAAATAAGTTCTATTTTAATATGTTGCATATTTCTGGCTGTAGAAATTTTAACAAAAGTGATATTTCCCAATAAAATCTACATTTTCCCACATTACCTAATGCAGAGTCCTCCTCCAAATCGAACTCCTTGCCCTCGGACGCCATCAGATGCGAACTCTTCGCCAACACCTTCTCCATATCGAACTGATCGAACCTCAGTCGTCCGACACAAGAGGCGGACACTCCCACATCATTTTCTAAAACACAAAATCCCCACAAATTGTTAACAAATCTGTTGTTAAAAAAGCATTATATAAAACCTTAAAGATAGTTGACAACATAATATTTTACAAAAATTTTAATAATTCTTACATACATACCCAAAGAAAAGGTAGTAAGAAGTCACATTACGCTGCGCAAAACTCTTCTAAAATAGTCTTCAGACTAGTCTATAAATCAAGAATTTTGAAATTTGGACGACTAGAACTCGAGATATTCACTTGCCAATAAGAGACAAATTATTTTCCTCCTTACAGGCACTCCTGGACTAAGAATTCCAATATCTTGACTTCTAGTGAACGGATTTTAGTGATTTTTTCAAAAAAGACTAAAATAGTCTTTAGACTAGTCTATAAATCAAGAATTTTGAAATTTGAACGACTAGAACTCGAGATATTCACTTGCCAATAAGAGACAAATTATTTTCCTCCTTACAGGCACTCCTGGACTAAAAATTCCAATATCTTGACTTCTAGTGAACGGATTTTAGTGATTTTTTCAAAAAAGACTAAACTAGTCTTCAGACTAGTCTATAAATCAAGAATTTCGAAATTTGGACGACTAGAACTTGAGGTATTCACTTGCCAATAAGAGACAAATTATTTTCCTCCTTATAGGCACTCCTGGACTAAGAATTCCATTACCTTGACTTCTAGTCAACGGATTTTAGTGATTTTTTCCAAAAAAGACTAAAATAGTCTTCAGACTAGTCTATAAATCAAGAATTTCGAAATTTGGACGACTAGAACTTGAGATATTAACTTGCCAATAAGAGACAAATTATTTTCCTCCTTACAGGCACTCCTGGACTAAGAATTCCAATATCTTGACTTCTAGTGAACGGATTTTAGTGATTTTTTCAAAAAAGACTAAAATAGTCTTTAGACTAGTCTATAAATCAAGAATTTTGAAATTTGAACGACTAGAACTCGAGATATTCACTTGCCAATAAGAGACAAATTATTTTCCTCCTTACAGGCACTCCTGGACTAAGAATTCCAATATCTTGACTTCTAGTGAACGGATTTTAGTGATTTTTTCAAAAAAGACTAAAATAGTCTTTAGACTAGTCTATAAATCAAGAATTTTGAAATTTGAACGACTAGAACTCGAGATATTCACTTGCCAATAAGAGACAAATTATTTTCCTCCTTACAGGCACTCCTGGACTAAGAATTCCAATATCTTGACTTCTAGTGAACGGATTTTAGTGATTTTTTCAAAAAAGACTAAAATAGTCTTTAGACTAGTCTATAAATCAAGAATTTTGAAATTTGAACGACTAGAACTCGAGATATTCACTTGCCAATAAGAGACAAATTATTTTCCTCCTTACAGGCACTCCTGGACTAAAAATTCCAATATCTTGACTTCTAGTGAACGGATTTTAGTGATTTTTTCAAAAAAGACTAAACTAGTCTTCAGACTAGTCTATAAATCAAGAATTTCGAAATTTGGACGACTAGAACTTGAGGTATTCACTTGCCAATAAGAGACAAATTATTTTCCTCCTTATAGGCACTCCTGGACTAAGAATTCCAACATCTTGACTTCTAGTGAACGGATTTTAGTGATTTTTTCAAAAAAGACTAAAATAGTCTTCAGACTAGTCTATAAATCAATAATTTCTATATTTGGACTACTAGAACCCAAGATATTCACTTGCCGATAAGAGACTAATTATTTTGTTCCTTACAGACACTCCTGGACTAAGAATTCCAATATCTTGACTTCTAGTTAACGGATTTTAGTGATTTTTTCAAAAAAGACTAAAATAGTCTTCAGACTAGTCTATAAATCAAGAATTTCGAAATTTGGACGACTAGAACTTGAGATATTAACTTGCCAATAAGAGACAAATTATTTTCCTCCTTACAGGCACTCCTGGACTAAGAATTCCATTACCTTGACTTCTAGTCAACGGATTTTAGTGATTTTTTCCAAAAAAGACTAAAATAGTCTTCAGACTAGTCTATAAATCAAGAATTTCGAAATTTGGACGACTAGAACTTGAGATATTAACTTGCCAATAAGAGACAAATTATTTTCCTCCTTACAGGCACTCCTGGACTAAAAATGCCAATATCTTGACTTCTAGTTAACGGATTTTAGTGATTTTTTCAAAAAAGACTAAAATAGTCTTCAGACTAGTCTATAAATCAAGAATTTCGAAATTTGGACCACTAGAACTCGAGATATTCACTTGCCAATAAGAGACAAATTATTTTCCTCCTTACAGGCACTCCTGGACTAAGAATTCCAATATCTTGACTTCTAGTTAACGGATTTAAGTGATTTTTTCAAAAAAGACTAAAATAGTCTTCAGACTAGTCTATAAATCAGTAATTTCGAAATTTGGACTACTAAAATTCGAGACATTCACTTGCCAATAAGAGACAAATTATTTTTCTCCTTACAGGCACTCCTGCACTAAGAATTCCAATATCTTGACTTGTAGTGAACGGATTTTAGTGATTTTTTCAAAAAAGACTAAAATAGTCTTCAGACTAGTCTATAAATCAACAGTTTTGAAATTTGGACTACTAGAACTCGAGATATTCACTTGCCAATAAGAGACAAATTATTTTCCACCTTACAGGCGCTCCTGGACTAAGAATTCCAATATCTTAACTTCTATTTAACGGATTTTAGTGATTTTTTCTAAAAAGACTAAAATAGTCTTCAGCCTAGTCCATAAATCAATCATTTCCAAATTTGGACTACTAGAACCCGAGATATGCACTTGCCAATAAGAGACAAATTTTTATTTTCTTACAGGCACTCCTGGACTAAGAATTTCAATATCTTGCCTTCTAGTTAACAGATTTTAGTGATTTGTTCAAAAAAGACTAAAAAAGACTTCAGACTAGTCTATAAATCAATAATTTTTACATTTGGACTATTAGAACCCGAGATATTCACTTGCCAATAAGAGACAAATTATTTTCCTCCTTACAGGCACTCCTGGACTAAGAATTCCATTACCTTGACTTCTAGTCAACGGATTTTAGTGATTTTTTCCAAAAAAGACTAAAATAGTCTACAGACTAGTCAATAAATCAATAATTTCCACATTTGGACTACTAGAACCCAAGATATTCACTTGCCAATAAGAGACTAATTATTTTGTTCCTTACAGGCACTCCTGGACTAAGAATTCCAATATCTTGACTTTTAGTTAACGGATTTTAGTCATTTTTTTGAAAAAGACTAAAAAATACTTCAGACTAGTCTATAAATCAATAATTTTTACATTTGGACTATTAGAACCCGAAATATTCACTTGTCAATAAGAGACAAATTTTTATTTTCTTACAGGCACTCCTGGACTAAGAATTCCATTATCATGACTTGTAGTCAACGGATTTTAGTGATTTGTTCAAAAAAGACTAAAATAGTCTTCAGACTAGTCAATAAATCAATAACTTCCAAATTTGCACTACTAGAACTCGAGATATTCACTTGCCAATAAGAGACAAATTTTTATTTTCTTACAGGCACTCCTGGACTAAGAATTCCATTATCTTGACTTGTAGTCAACGGATTTTAGTGATTTGTTGAAAAAAGACTAAAATAGTCTTCAGACTAGTCAATAAATCAATAATTTCCAAATTTGCACTACTAGAACTCGAGATATTCACTTGCCAATAAGAGACAAATTATTTTCCTCCTTACAGGCACTCCTGGACTAAGAATTCCATTACCTTGACTTCTAGTTAATGGATTTTAGTGATTTTTTTCAAAAAAGACTAAAAAAGACTTTAAACTAGTCCATAAATCAATAATTTCCAAATTTGGACCACTAGAACTCGAGATATTCACTTGCCAATAAGAGACAAATTATTTTCCTCCTTACAGGCGCTCCTGGACTAAGAATTCCAATATCTTCAAATATCAAAAATTATATCTTTCTAAAAACTTATTCTCTATTAGGTAATATCAAAGTTCCACCATGATTATACTGAGTACGGGAATAGATGGATGCGAGAGCATAACTTTCTATAAAAATAAAATAAATACGTTTATAAAGCGCCATAAACAAATGTACCATAATAATTAACAACTGAGACTACTTAAGCCTGATTTTCCTAAATCAACACCCAAAATCCGAGATATATTACTCGCCAACATGGTAATTTATGTCTTCCTATACCAACATCTACTTTAGTCAAGAGATCAGTTTTTTATGAGAAGTTTTTAACCATCTGTCGAGAAGCATTAGGGAGGCAAAATCTCCTAAACAATTTAAATTACTATTTAAAAAATTCTTATGTACTACTATTCGGTGCTTGAATATTTCAATGACACTCATAATGTAGCTAACTAGTGGCACATTTAATGTACAATGTTATAACTGAATTGAATTAATAAATAACAAGACACTTACCCCCTTTGACCTCCTCCAACAGTCCCTGGGGGTTCCATTGCGGCACGTTACTGACTATGGCGCGGACGGCCTCGCTGGCCGCTATCCTCGTTTCCCAACTGTTGGACCGTAAATAAGCCGCCGTCCGAGATAAGAGGGTGTTCAGCTCGTGGGGGTGCAACCTCTGGACTTCGCCCAGTTGCTTGGCGGCCGCCGATCTTGTGATCGACGAGCTGCCAGTTTCCAGGAGCACAAACAGTCGGTCTAATCTGTTTAATGATGTTTGCTTTATTTTTTGGTACTTCGGAGGGTTAATTTAAGGTTTACCTGCTCGAAGTCATTTTATAGCTTATATCCTGGATTCGGTGCGGTGTTTAATCTGGAACCTATCATGTTTTGTTAATAATGTGATCCTTCAAACAAAGAAGCAAGTGTGTGACTGAGTGAATATATCAAATAATAGTGCAAAACCTTTTTTTTGATTAAGGTTTATCATACTAGAGCAGGAAGTTCGTTAAAGCAGGATGTATTATAATATAGACAATTTATTAATGTTCAAAACTTATAATGTTATACAATACATTTGAGTTCTATAGGCATTGTTCTTATTAAAAGTTTTGTTTAATTGGCACCTAGAGATTGATATCAGTAAGAAATGCATCTAATTCATTATTAGGAACAGATTGAATATTGACTTGTTCATTTGCACTATATAATATGTCATTACGAAAAGTTATTGGTTGTTATGGGCCTTAGAAAAGGGCCAATGGTATACACAGCATATAAGGCTATTTCATGTAAGATCTTTTACAACTCGACCCAAATAAGAGGGCACATCTAACCCTTTACAGCTACATTGTTATATATAGTATAAAGTGAATTTATTAAGGCGAATTGCCTATGGAGGTTCATCGAGAGGGCGAAAAAGAAACATATGGCCGCAAATTTATCAACTTATAACAGAACCATTTTACTTGTGCCTAAAATCCATTCAAACTGCTGCCCTCCATTACACCCATCATATTAAAATAAAAAGTTCATCATTTAGGGAGTTTAAAAAATAGCCCTCGATATCAAACAATTTAGCAACCGATAGTAACGCAAAACGAGATCAAATATGCTTATAAAAAAAAAACTATGTAATATTAGTTCAACAAGGATGCCTACGTAATAGTTTTATATGAAATTCGAGGGTTTCGGGAGATGTAAACTGAACTTACTCGACGGGGTTCGGTTCTAGTTGACCTCGCGGAGCATCTTGTACCTTTTTACGCGGGGCTTCGCCCTTCTTAACACAGAATTTAAAGAAAATTCAACTTTATTTGTACTTTTTACTGAGGGAAAGTTCATCTTGCAATGGACACATTTATACTGACAGCCATGATGTCGTTGAGTCCGACTTTATTCGACGTATCGCGCCTGATTGGTCCGCCGAACCGGTGGCGGGGACAACTGTCAATAATCAAAACACTGTCTCGGTTTCATTTCGCCACTGAAAATCAAATTTAAAAAAAAGTAAAGGGTGTCATAAAGAATTAATCCACTTTTATAATATATCTAGTAATAAATATTATTTTAGAGCAATATTATTGGACAGAAAGTGATTTTTTAAAATTAATAATAACACTTTATGAAACGCGTTCATTAGTTGACTGCTTGTGGCAAACAGTAAACAAACTATGGGGCACATGGCGCTGACAGACGTCAAAAAAGGCAAAAGAAAGCCAAAAAACCGCTCGAATAAAATCCATTTGGTCTTTGACGAAGTGAAAAGAAGGTAGATACCATCAGAAACCACCATAAAACATAATTATCCGCATATTTGAAGCGACTGCTTACAATCACCCCCTAACCTCAATTTTTTCCAGAGAGTTCTTAACTGGTTTTCGCAAACGTAAACTGATCAGGAAGAAACAGGCCCAAGAGAAGCTCGCGCAAGAACTAAAAGAGGAGCGTAAAAGACTGAAAGCGGAAGCGAAAGAGTCTTACAAAAAACTGGTGGTCTCCCACAGGGACATACCGGAACTTGAGAACCTCCTGAGCGAAGAATACGAAGAAGGGGACGTTACTGTAAAAGTGGTTGAACTATCGGCGAACAATATCGCCAAACAAAACAACTGGATTGGAGCGAATCAGCTTAAATGTGAAAATGAAACTAGAGAGGAGAGTAGTAATGACGATGAAGAAGAGGAGCAAGAGGTTCCCGGGATGGAACTGAAGGCAAAACCTTTAAAGGCGAAACCCAAAGTGCCAAAGGAAACTTTCAGTTCGGAAAGAGATGTGAAGAAGAAGCTGAAAAAGGAGGCGACTAAAAAAGTGCAAAAAAGTAAGATATTTCAAAAGAAGAACAAGCTGGAAAGGCAGAAGCAGAAGAAGCAGTCGATGCAGGCCAAGAGGTTAAAGGAGAAAGATGGGGCGAAGTGCAGGTTCGGCAAGAAGAAAGGGAAAAAGGGGCCTAGGGAAAAGCATTAAGTTTTTTTAATAAAACAATGAAGGTATTTAATGTAAGGTTTTTTATTTTGCACTTATAACAAATAAATTCTAAAAAAATCAGCTTATTATTTTTCTTTCCAAAGGGACAAATGTCCTTGTTCAAGCACATTGCGGCTTTATGGGTAAACATGTCTGCTGTCTGAATTAGATCAATAAAAAGTTAACTTCGCTTCAAAGATTGTAAGGAAGTCATTCTTCTAATGATTTTCTCATTTCTTTTGGGGTTTTAGTACCAGGTCACCGAGACGGGGAGAAATTCCCCCTGGTTTAATTCAACATTATAACTTTGACTAATAAGGCTTATTACATAATAATATAAAATTATTATTTCAAGAAGTTAAATGTTTAAGTATATTGTGTACTATCTAAAGATGTCTATAAAATGTGTTTAATGGAATGAGATTTTTTTTATTAAAATAACTTACTACCAATGTAGATATTTTTTTTATACAGGATGTCAATATGTTTCTATAGTGTTATTTACCTGTTAAAATTAAAAAGGTTCAGTCAAAATTACGTTCAAATTTATAGTATAAAACAAGAACTTCTCTGGTCCATGCCTACTCTTTTTAAAAACAGGGATTTTGCAGAAGAATTTTTTACTGGTAAGCTGTATGGGGTGGGTGGGGGGAATAAGGGCAGTGAAAAACGTTTTTATTACATTAAATAATTGCCTTAAAAGAAATAATTTAATTAAATTAATAAGTTACTCTCTCAGGTTACAGAAAGGGTTGTGTTCATGAAAAACAGTGTTTTTGCAGAAAATATATATTCAATATTTAATGTAAGAACACTGTTGTATTTAAATTTGTTATATTATTTTTTATTTATAGTAATTTAGTCTTAAAGCAGCATTATTAGATTGGATAATATGGACCAAAAGCAGACTGAACGGATTGTTATTTCATATAAGTTCGGGCGGGCCGTGTTTTTTTGCGCTCTTGTTTGGAACCCATCACCTTAATGCGGAAATAGTGGTCGTATAATTTTGATTTTTTGGTACATGTGTAACATAGGGTCCGTGAGATTTTGGTAACCGTAGTCCGGCGGAAAATGCCCGAAAAAGTAAGAAAAACAATTTTCCTTCGTCCGTTTTATCGCATTCTTCGTCCTTTATACTTATACAATAGAGAAGGTCAAGGCTCCGACGGGTTGACTGGGCCGAAACCTTATCGCTAATCCACAACAAAAAAAAATAAACAAGAACGGTGACTCCGCATATCATTTACACTTTTCGTTCTAATTTAAAACCGAGGCTTCAAATGTCGCATGATTGCTATAAATGCAATCAGCATTGCGTTCTGAAGGAGAAACTATTTGGGTATCCTTGTGATTTTTGCAAGAGGATCGTATGTGGGGAGTGTACCGGCTTAATGGCACAGGAAGTGAGAGTAATTCCCAGTGCCGTGCGAGCTACTATGTACTTTTGCCCGGAATGCAGGGATTCCATCAGAAAGCTACCTCAAATACAAAGTAAAGCAGATAGGACTGACGTTGAGTTAAAAGCAATTAAGGAACAGGGTGTCAAGAACCTGGTCTTGCTTAAGAATGTGGTGGATACCCTGAAAGGTTCCATGGAAAGAAGAAAAAGAGAATCTGAAGAAGTTAGGAAGGAAATCAAAGAAGTAAGAAATGATATGAGTCAAGTAACCAAAAAACTACCAGAAACAAGCTATGCCGATGCATTAAAAAAACTCGAGAAGAGGGTGGGTACTATGAAAGCACCAGCTAAAGTAAGCATTGAACCGACTTTGTTCAAGATGAAGGAAAGAGAGCGAAGAGCGATCTAATATTTGGTGTTAAAGAGTCGAACAAGGATAGCACTCAAGAAAAAGCAAAAGATGACCTACAAAAGGTAACAGGTCTTTTTTTGGGGATGAATCTCGCTTTGCCAGAAGAGACCAAAGTATTTAGGCTGGGAAGAGAAGCTGCGAAGATAAACGAAGACCTCTTAGAGTGAAACTGCCAACAAAAGAAGAAGCTCTGAAGGCCCTAAAGAGTAGGAAGTTACTTGAGGAGAAACAACCAGGCGTTTACATGAAAAACGATCAAACAGAGGCCCAGAGAACGTTCTGGCCGACTTAGAGGAACAAAAGATCGAAGGAAGGACCAATTTAATCATAAAGTACTTAAATGGTATACCTACAATTATCGAAAAGGCCGAAAAAAACTAAATTGCTCTGGGGTAGTTGATGTTTCGTTTTGGTAATAGTAATTTGAACTCGGTGGTGAACAAGATAGACGAATGGAAAGCAAGAGTTGCAACAGCGAATCCCACTTTTATTATGCTGACAGAAACATGGCTGCAGGGCGGCATAAGTGATAGCCTGATTAGCATAGATTTGGATATAATACATACCGCGGAGACCGTCAAAATCAAAAAGGGGGAGGTGTATGTATTCTGGCCAAGGCAAAAATTAATGGCTTGCATTTTTCTCGGATAGTCACAAATTCCAAACACCAATTGATGCAGTATGGCTGGATGTTCAGATATGTGAAGTGAATTTGTCTGTTGTTTGTTTATACAACCACTAGCGAAGAGGTCAATACCCACATGATAGATACTATAAAAAAGACACACACATCATCAAAATGTCCAACAATTGTTGTGGGAGACTTTAACTACCTCAACATTAACTGGAAAAGTCTCTCAATTGCACCACCAAACAAAAAGACGCAGGATTTTCAAGAAATAGGAGCGCAGCAGTTGATTGATTTCCCAACAAGATACAGAAAAGACCAAAGTTCCCTTTTGGACCTCTTCATAACCAACGATCCTAAAAGCATCTTTGATCTTTGCTCAGAACCGCCGCAGCGACCATGTCGAAATAAAAGCAAAAACACAACTAAAAATTCCACCCAAACAAACACAAACAATTATTGTAAGAAGGAACTTTTACACTGCAAACTATGAAGAAATCAACTACAACCAACGCATGCGAACAAATCGATCTTCGAAAACTTTCAAAGCGTTGTGAATGGTGCTATCGAACAATACATTCCTACCAGACGTGTGAAAACAAACCCCCAAAAACCATGGATAAATGAAAATATTTTCAAAGAAATTAACAAAAAAAACGGAAACTTCGGGAAAAGTATATAACAAACAAAACTCATATACGTGCCAAAATAATATTACCAAACATAAGTTGGTCGACGCCAGAAAGAAATATGAAAATGGTTTTGCAAACTCGGCCTCGCCAAAGAAACTATTTAAGTATGTAAATCGCAACTTAAACTCGAAAATCTCAACCATAACCCTAAAAGATACAGCAACCCTAGCAGCAGTTTCTAGACAGCGAATCCATGGCGGAAACATTCGCAGAACAGTTTGATACAGCATTTACGAAAGATTCATATCAAATTCCATTATTGCCTAATCACAGCAGGGTGCAACCCTCAATTGTAACTATTCATTTTACAAAAGAGAAAGTCGAAGAAGCGCTTGAAAATATGAAGAGGGACTCAAGCCCAGGACCAGATAAAATCCCAACAATTTTTCCTTCAAAATTGCAGAAATTCCCTCAGTCCCTTGCTTTCGGGGGCAATGCAGGAATGCTTAGAACAAGGAAAGACACCAGAAGAATGGAAACATTCAATTGTGAC
This sequence comes from Anthonomus grandis grandis, assembly GCF_022605725.1. NCBI lineage: Eukaryota > Metazoa > Arthropoda > Insecta > Coleoptera > Curculionidae > Anthonomus > Anthonomus grandis. The sequence goes on along the minus strand of NC_065563.1, from coordinate 12,380,796 downwards.
ACCACTGTTCAAGAAGGGAGACCGGAACAAACCGGAAAACTACAGACCTATCAGCCTCACATGCAACCCACTGAAATGTATTGAGAAAGTAATAATTAAGGAGCTCATAGCATTCTTTCTGGAGAATGGTTTGATACCTGCCTCTCAGCATGGATTTTTGCCTAAACGTTCAACAACAACAAACCTTTTAGAGTGTTTGAATGACTGGACAAAAAATCACGACAATGGCCAGCCAACAGACATATTGACTATGAAAAGGCATTTGATAAAGTCCCGCACAAGCTGGAGCATTTTGGAGTCAGAGGAAAGCTGCTTGATCTGATCAAGGCATTACTGAATGAGAGATTCTACCAGGTTATAGTCAATGGGGAGCTGTCCAGCCCACATCGAGTGAGCAGCGGCGTTATCCAGGGATCGGTAGTTGGCCCAGTGCTTTTTACATCATATTTGTTTGATCTAGTTGGACTTATAAAGATGGACACAAGTCTGTTTGCAAATGACTGCAAAATATATGCTAATCCTTTAACCAGCGCAGACCTGCAAAATGTTGAGATGTGGTCGAGGCAATGGGGTATGGAACTAAACACATCCAAATGCACAGCGTTGAGGATCGATCCAGATAATCCTGATAATGAATATTTTCTGGATGGATGTGCCTTAAAATCAGTGAATGAACAAAATGATCTAGGAGTCCTAATAACATCAGACCTAAAATGGGAACGTCATATAGTCAGAATTTGTAAAAAAGCAAGCTCGCTAGTCTATCTGATAAAACAAGCTTTTGGGGACCATTCTATTGAAATGACATCCACTCTATACAAAAGTTACATAAGACCAAAAATAGAATATGCCTTTGTTTTATTATATTAAAGATATAGACCAATTGGAGAAATTACAGCGCAAAGTAACAATTATTATATGAATTAAGCGAGGTGCCATATCCAGAAAGATTAATCAGGTTTGGTTTCCCTCTCAGAGAGCGAAGACATAGAGGCGATCTCATCGAAACCTACAAGATTACCAGTGCAATTTGGCGAACCTTTTCCACTATAGCCAAAACCATCATCTCCGAGGACATACAAGAAAGCTTGAAAAAGAAAGAACCGCAAAACTTCGCAGAAAAAACTTTGTAACACATCGTGCAGTGCACTTGTGGAACTCGTTAAATCAGGAAACGGTGACGGCCCCAAATACGAATATCTTCAAGAATCGCTTTGATGTTGAGCTGGGACAAAATTCGGAGAGAATGATCCACTACTGCATGTGACCAGGTCCACCTACTCAAGCCTGAATCCTGAAACATAGGGAAGAAACAAGAGCTTCATCGGTCTCACCGCCTGCTATTGTCAACATAATAATCACAGAACACAAATATATATAGATAATATAAGAGATAATAATAATAATAATAAAAAAAAAAAAATAACAGACAGATCATGGACCATGGATATTTAAAAACACCCACAGTAAACAGCTTCAGAGAAGCACCTAAGTCTTATTATCGATGCAATCGATTGTGGGTAAAAATGTTGACATCGATAATCAATAACTATATTAAACAATAAGCAATTCACGTACAACGTACGTAATTTACAAGAAATTCTAAGTGAAAATTGGAATTTATTTCATCCATTATCTTTCTCAATAACTTTATGCACTTTTGTCAAGTATGACAGATGACAGGACTACCGGATATCGTCCTTGCCAAATTGACATATTGGAGCATTTTCGCATAACAGTGGTTTGAAAATGACGTCATTTAGTGCGAAATATGGTTCATCCAAAAATGTTTTTGTTTTAAAATTATATCTCAAAGCAATCAATCAATCAATGATAATAATAGTGGTATTATCTTATTTTACTTTCTCTATGGCGTCTACACATACCTTAATGCGTATTGGTCGCGCGTATACATGATAATTGAGTCGGTTTACCTCGCATATCTTCAACGACTATAATAACAGCTTTGAACTTATTTAATTATAAAGACAAACTAAAACCAGGCAACACATTTTATTGAACATTAAAAAAAGATACGAATAAGGGGCTAAAAAAGGCAATTTAAAACAAACAAACGATTCCTAACTGTAATAAACCGGTTCGGCGACGTCTCTGATCTCCTCGAGGGCGTCCCTTTGGGGCTCGTCGCACGCGCCCCCTCTCAGCACCCTCAGACTACCAAGGCCCCTTGTTTGCATCTTGAACGACTCGCAATCCATCAAACACTCGTTGCCGTACGTGTGTTGATCCGACGCACAAATCGGCATATAAATCCTCGGACAGGCACAAATTCCCTCCTTGTTCATCCTTATGCGGTGGCCCCATATGCCCGGGGCAGCCGCCGCTAGCAGGAAACAGCCGAGCACCACTATTAAACTTTTCATTTTCTTTGTTGTTATTGTAGTACTGAAGCGAGAAAACCGGCAGTTGTTTTATAGGCGACGCGGATCTTTATCTATATAAAAAAGTTGTTATCTTTGGGATTTGTTTGATGATTATGGCGGGGGGGGGATTAAATATCGATTTTGTCGAAATCCTCCGGGTTTTCGTTATGAGTCAGTTGCTCGTGTTTGCGTTGTACTTCGGCACGTATTTCTGCGTCAAGCATCGATAGGCACATACTAAGAATTAATGAGTCATTATCTATTAGCAGAAATATACGAGGTGCCTCAAATTTCCAATTGCTACGGTGTAAACGCGGTTAAAGCTCAAGCTGTTATGCACACAAAAAAATATAAATGACAGTTCGGACCGTCATGTTCGCCCAGAACTGTTCGTTTTTGATAACAGAGGGCGACACCAATTTTCGATACCGTATTATGTGAATCACAGCGATGCCTTTTTGACAGGCGACTAATTTTTAATTTAGTTTAGTTTAGTTGCTGTTGGCACAGGACTATTTATTATGCTCCTGGAACCGTAAAGCATATACGGTTCTCGTTATCTGAAAATGGCAAATTTGGAACAAAAAATTTTGGCTATAATTATTATCTAATGTAATATTGGCAACACTGAAGTATAGCTTCTGTCATACGTCACTGATGACACTTCCCCCCCACCGCTCACCGTTTGGTTTGACATTCAATTCAAAATCCCGCCAAAACTGGTAAACAAAAAAACCGTACAGTTACAGTTAGGGCTCCAATAAAAGTGCCAAAATGTTCACTAGCGGCATGTCCCCGGCAAAAACTCGCGGTCGCCCCTTCACCGTAATAGTCGAGGGTAATATCGGCAGTGGCAAAACGACTTTTCTCAATCATTTCAATCGGAATGCGGAGGTGTGCGTGCTAGCGGAACCCATTGAACTATGGCGGAACTGCAAGGGGCAAAACCTATTAGCCCTAATGTACGAGGATATCAAGAGGTGGAGTTTCACTTTTCAGTCTTATGTGCAATTGACCATGTTGGAGCAGCACACCAGGAAAACCTCTTGCCCGATCAAGCTTATGGAGAGGTCTATTTACAGTGCTCGGTAAGTAGTTTTATTAGTTCTGTTACTGTTTTAAGTGATGGTCTTTTATTAGTTATTGCTTCGTGGAGAAGATGCTTCAGGACGGCTTAATTCATGGAGCCTCAGCTGCTGTTATCGACCAACAATTTCAGTGGATCAGGAGTTATGCTGATGTGGATGTAGATTTAATCGGTAAGGGTGGTTTATTGGTAAGAAAATTATGATTTTTAGGTTTTTTTTTTTTTGGTCAGTGTATCTAAGAACTACCCCGGAAGTTGTTTATGAACGTATGATGCAACGCAATAGGGCCGAAGAGAAGTCTGTTTCCTTTGAGTATCTTAAGGCGCTACATGATATACATGAAGACTGGCTGTTCCATAAGACTTTATATGATTTACCCGCTCAGGTGGTTGTTTTAGATGCCAATTTGGATAAAGAGGGTATTATTGATGAATATCGGAAGTGCGAACCGCATATTTTAGATAAGATAATGACTAATGTAAAGGCGTGATTGTTTAGGGACTTTATTCAAGATATTTTAACTTAGTTAAGGTTTTTTGTATGTTTAAGTACTTTTTTTAATTCACGTGTTTAAAACACTACTTCCAAAGATTTAAACAAAATATAGCAACTTAATTTATGTATTATTAAAATTAGAGTATTTATTTGTAAGAGTGTTTTTTATGAAATACAAATTTTTATATTTAAAAGTGCAATTTTTATCAAGTCTTGGGAGGTAAACATACTCAGAATGCCTTCATGCCTTCGACACCCAGTTGAGTTGGTTTACATGAGAGATTGTTAATAAAAGATATATGCAGAACAATTTTATTTCTATATTTTTCTATCTAAAACCCTCAAACTTTAGATGTATCAGAGCCCACCTTTCCTTCAGCTCCTGTTGCGGGCCCACACATTCTCCCACCCCCGAGGACTCTGTCTCAGCAGGGAACCCGGTCAACATTGACGATCTAGCTGGAGCTCTCAACAGGGCACAGCTGAAAAGAAGGAACCTTTGCGGTTCTGAGAAAAGAAGGAGAAGGAAGGCTAGGGCTGCAGAAGAGGCCAAGGGCTCCCTGGCCTCGGCGGTCCTGGCACCTACTCCCTCAGAGGCAGTGGATTGACAGCAATTGATCAGATTGAAATCAAATGAAATCTGCAATCCATCCTGGATGACAAAGCTTACCCAATGTACAAACGTCTACCAATAAGAGCAAAAATAACTTTACTAAATATATATAATAAATGTATGTTTGAGGGACATATTCCAGAGGCATGGAGAAAATATAACATTATTCATATTCTAAAACCAAAGAAAAACCCTATCCTACCAGTAAATTATAGGCCTAAAGTACTGTCAATGTGTGGCTGTAAGATCCTTGAAATCATGATTAAAAATCGATTGGAATGGTTCCTTGAAAACAGAAATATTTTCACACATGAACAACTAGGTTTTAGGAGGGGCAAGGGCATATATGATAATATTGCTTATCTCTCAAATTCAGTCCTTGGTCGGTCTGAATCTGTCATTGCAGTCTTTTTAGACATTAAATCTGCATTTGATAATGTTAATATATATAAATTGTATAATAAATTAAATCATCTTCAAATTTCTATTGAAATTAACAATCTTATTCATCAAATTATTGTGAATAGACTTCTATACAGCAGAAAGGCTGATGGCACATTCATGGGCCCATATCTAGCTACAAAAAGACTCCCACAGGGTTCTCCTTTGAGCACTATACTATTTAATTTGTATATCTTGGAGCTATTTCAATTGAACTTAGATTCTGCAAAAATAATTGGATATGCTGATGACTTGGCTGTTTTTGTGAAAGGTTCCAATGTCAGTGTTATGACAAACAAAATAAATGGAGCATTGGAAATGATTAATGGTGTTTTAAAAGATAATGATCTCTCCGTCGAGAAGTGTGAAGCAATTTAGTTCACAAAGGGTAATCGCAAAAATCCCCCTCCAGCTATACATATTGGCAATTATCTTATTGATTATAAAGACATATTCTGCAAGAACATCTAAAGTGGAACACTCACATTGACCATATTGCTGATAAGGCAAAAAAAAGCACTTAACATTCTGCGCGCTGTCTGTAGGGTTTGGTGGGGATCTGACCCTCTTACCCTGTTAACAATTTTTGGAGCAATGATTCGATCCCACCTGGACTTTGGCTTGATATTTTTAAAACCTGTAAACCAAAAAGGTCTAAATAAATTGAATGTAGTCTTTTTTAAAGATTGCGAATATGCCTGGGCTGTATGAAATCGACTCCTAAAGCGGCTTTATTAGCGGAAGCAGCAATGGTAAACTTGGAGCAGAGACGAAAAACCTTGGCGAGGTTGACCTCAATAACTAATCATCCTATACCTACTAGAGATTTTGCAGAGAATCCGGAGAAAAATGATTACATTGCCAACTTACATTAACTCTGATAACGTTCCATATTTGATATTCGCCTTACAAAAATTCCTTCTTTACCTAAACACAATAAGTAAAGATACAAATTATGCATGCTACGGAATTGATTTTGATATCCTGAACAATGAACAAACCAATTAAAATCTTAGACTTAGGAATGAAGAAGAGTGACACTATGTTAAAACAATATTTCCTAACTGCTACAGAAAAATTTAAAAACTCCTATACCTATATATACACGGACGCCTCAAAAAAAGATAAAAGATTAGGCTATGGGATATATATTCCGGACATAGACTATAAATTTTCATCTAGACTCCCAGACTCAATAAGTATATGTAAAGCAGAATGCGTGGCTATACACGATGCTGTAAAGGTTGCTATATATAAATAAGCATTTGAAGAAGGTATAATAATCTTTTCAGACTCCAGAAGCGCGATACAAAAAATTAATAAATATGGTCATCAACCTCAAGCGATTTCTGGTCTATCAAAACCAAGCAGTTAATTTCTCTAGCTAATAAGAACAATTTTGATATAAGAATTGCTTGGATTCCTGGACACTCGGGCATTCTTGCTAATGAGGTGGCGGATTTATTGGCAAGAATAGGTAAAGACCTGAATGTCCCTAAAGATATGAAAGTGGATTCTATGGAAATTTTTAATCTTATCAAGGATGATATGAGTAATCAGTTTAAAGTATACTGGAAAACTTTAGTACATAGTAAGAACTATCAATACTCTAAAATACAAAATACTTTCCCAAAAACCAAATGGTTTTCAAATCTACCTTTCAAAAATCGAAAATATATAACCACAATAATCAGATTACGGACGGGCCATTGTCTGATTAAAGAGGAGCATTTATATAAACTTAAGACTAAAGATAGCCCATATTGTGAATGTGGCTCTGTTGAAGATTTAAATCATCTCTTTTTGGAATGTTTTATAAATTACATTCCTTATATGGATCTGTATAAAGAATTTGTTAAAAGGAATTTCCCCACCCCCTTAACAATGTATACTGTTCTGTGTGAACCAAATGAGGAGTCAATTGATCTAATTATGTCATTTTTGAATATAAATCGAATTCGGTTATAATAGTTTTGCTCAACAATTCGTGTTTTTTTCTATGTTTTCTTTTCCCGTAGAATCCCAGAACCTGTGATGTCTTATGTTTGTCCAATTTACCTATATTGTGTTTGTCCATACTAATAGACTTAACCACTACAAATAGAGGCGTACCACATAGCACTATAAAGGAAGTCTGAAGTAATTACTCCATCATGGAGGAACAGCTATTTTAGTTAAACAAACAATTGAAGCTTTTTTCTGTAAAATTAATAAGTATGATAGCTTTTTGAATTCTCCCTTTGTTTTTATAAACGATTTAATTTATATGTTCTTTGTGTTTATAGACCACCCACAGGAGTTATTGGTATGTTCCTGGACCAACTTGATTCTCTATTATCCCAATTGTCTCTACACTCCATAGTTATATTGGCTGGTGACTTTAATATTAACTTCACTGATGTAAGCTTGCCATCATATCATACATCCCTTTTAAGTATATTGGAATCTTATGACTTGAAGATGCATGTTCTTTCACCCACACGTATAACATCCTCATCTGCAACTACTATTGATTATTTGTGTACAAATTTAAATGATGTGTCATGTAGAGTACTCTCATCTGGTATTTCTGACCATGAAGCCATTCTCGCTAGGATTCCGTGCAACACTGTATTTCCTTCATCTCATTATATAGGAAGAATTTTCAGCAGAGCAAATTTTAATGCTTTTTCTTCTACTGCAGCTTTGGTTAATTGGAATGCAGTTAAAATGGCTCCTGACCCGTTTACTTTGTTATTTCATGTAATATGTGACAAGATCAATCAGTGTTTTCCTAAAAAGAGGCTTAAAATGAAAAATAGAAAACCATGGGTCACAGCAGGCCTCAGAACTTCAGCTAAAAACCTCCGTTTTGTGGCTAAGCCGTGCAAGTTTACAACTAATGCAAACATTATTCTTTATCATCAGAAATATCGTAGTCTATATAGAAAGACGATAAAAGCAGCTAAGGTTAAATATTATAGTGACCGCTTGAATATGTCCTCAAATAGGCAGAGAGAATGTTGGTCAATTATAAATGACTTCAGGCATTCTCACAAGAAAGTTTTAGAACCAGAAGTAAGACCAAATAGTTTAAATGATTATTACTGTAATATTCCTCATTTATTGCTCAAGGATGTGAATACTAATATTGATCCTTTGCATTATATTCAACAAGTGTCAGTTCAAAATTCTTTTTTCTTTTATCCTGTTAGCCTTACTGATGTTAGAGATTGATGTTATTACTGATGTTAGAGTTTAGAGATTTTTCATAATGGCACCTTTCCAGCATGTTTGAAGGAGGTAGTGGTTATCCCTCTTTATAAGGGTGGAGATGTGAGTGAGCCTTGTAATTTCCGTCCAATTTTATCGTTTTATCGTTTAATTTTATCTTTTTTGCAACATAATTGCATTTTATCTGCAAATCAGTTTGGATTTCAAACGGGAAAAGGGACTCATGACGCTGTTTTCGGCTTTTTGGAGAGTGTCTATGTGTCCTTAAATTCTGGAGAGTCCGCGGCGGCAGTGTTTTGCGATTTATCCAAGGCATTTGATTGTGTAGATCATGGAATACTGCTGTCTAAGCTCAATAATTATGGCTTTAGAGGTGTGGCATTGCAATGGCTGGAATCCTATCTGTCTAATCGTACCCAAAGAGTTACAGTATCTGGATGTTTATCCGATTCCAGATCCCTTAAAACTGGAGTACCTCAGGGTTCAGTGATAGGACCACTATTATTTTTGCTCTATGTAAATGATTTGGGTTCATTAAAACTGCAGGGCAAAGTGGTTCAGTTTGCTGATGATACCACCATTTTATGGAATCATAGAGATTCTGATAATGTTAGAGCCCAGGTTTTTAAGGATCTTAAGATTTTATCGGAGTGGTGTGCTTGTATTTAATGTGGGCAAAACCTTTATTATGGGATTTAAGTGTGACGTTCAGGGCCTTATGTTTAGTGAAAACTCCCTCTTGCAAAACAAAGAAAGCTGTAAGTTCCTTGGTATTGATGGTCGCCTTCGCTTCGAAGATCATATCCTAAATCTTGCATCAAAATTATCCTCTGGATGCTTTGCAGTAAGAATGGCGGGGCATGAGCTGGGAGGGGTAGTTGCACGTTCAGTGTACTTTTCTCTTATTGAGTCCCACCTTCGTTATGGCTTGCCTTTTTGGGGTTTAAGCAACAAGGGATTATTAAACATAATTTTTGTGATTCAAAAAAAGGCAGTTAGATACCTATGTTCCGCTGAGTTAAGAGATTCTTGTAAACCTCTCTTTATATCTCAAAAAATCCTAACTCTTTTTTCTCTTTTTATCTTAGAAACAGCTACTCTTATTCATAAATGTCCTAAACCTCCCTCTAACACTGGTCATATGACTCGCCAGGTTAACGATTTTCCCTTACCAATCCCTACATCCTCCCTCACCAAGAACTCACTTATATACCTTAGCAAAAAAATTTACAACCATGTTCCTCTATGTATCAGACAAATTTTAGAAGTTAAGAGATTCAAAAAGGAATTAAAATCACTTTTATTATCCAGGGCATATTATAGCCTTGACGATTTTTTTAATGATACCTTTTAACCTGTGCTCTGACATCATTTTAGTGGTTTAGTTTTGTTTCCTGCTAAATAATTTAATTTACTTCCTCTAAATTCTGTTTTATTGACAGCTTTACTTATTTTTTAATGAAATTTATCAAAAAGATGATTTTTTTTTTCTCAATCTGTTTTGTTATGATTAATTTTGGTAATGTGTGTAAATTATATGGTAAAGTGTTTTAGATGTTATGTTTGTTTGAAATTTAAAGTGAATTTGGAATTTTTTAGTTTTTAGGATGCTTGTACACAAGATTTTGTTGTCTTACGTAATATAGCACATTTTCTTTCTTTCTAATTAAGTACGTACAAGTCAGCGGCCCCGATTTGGTCCAGAGCCAGTCAACATCGAGGTCGCTCCAAATTGTGCTGGCAATTGCCTCGTTGCAGTGCCATAAAACAAGCAAGCGAGCAAGTATTTTTTAAACATAACCTCTCAAAAACTTTAATTGTTTTGTTTCCCTACAATTATTGGCACCACTGAAATTTGTCATAGTGACCAACATCAAAAGGACACAATCACGCAAAATGGCGGCCCCCTAGTAGCGGTCATTTACTTTTCATTGAATTGGCAGTCCAGGTATATTTATAAGTTCCTCATATGTATATAGAGAATAAAACAGTAAGTAACGTGCTACTCTAATATAAAGTTTATTTCAATAATGTTCTGTACAAGAAATATGCAGAAATAAAATCAACTCGGAACACTCCCCCTCCTCCTACTCCACACACACACAAACTCAAAATAAATACAGTAAGGTACATGCTTTATTACTTGACGTGTACAGCCCGCTAAATTTAAACAAATGAAACTAATTCTCCCTAAAGTAGTAGCGGCCGCTACACTTGGCGAACCCCCTCTCGAACTCCTCACATTTACGCTCGAACTTGTCCAAATCGTTAAGAATGGGGTCCAACACTCGGACCCACGCCAACTAGTCCAAATCGATGCGGGACGGCGTCCCACCGAGCGACCCGCACAACATTTTACTCTCCCGCATTTTCGCGTAGGAATACTTCAAGTCCTCCATGGTGATCGGTCTCAAGGCGTCGTGGAACTGTTCCGACGATTCCGAGTCTTGGCGCGAATTCGAATTATTCAAATTGGTGGCGATTTCGTGACGGACAAAGTCCCGGACCCGATAGACGGCCGCGTTACGGCACAACTCGCGCAAATCGGAACCGGAAAAGCCGTCGGTCCATTTCGCGATCGTTTCGATGTCGACGTCGTCGCCGATCGGCTCGTGCACCAGGATCAGGCTGAGGATTTGGCGACGTTGCGCGATATTCGGCATCGGCACGTGAAATGTGGCCGGCATGCGCCTTAAAATCGCCCGGTCCAAGTCCTGCAATAAAGAAAAGACCCATCTTTTACACAGTTAAGTTACGGAGTTGTTAGGGAGATTTTTTTCGTGATTTAGTTAATAATTTCCCATGAGGCTCAAGTTATATTGTGAGAAGTAAGCAACTATGTTGAATTATAGGCTTTTTTAGCATTTACGATATCTTCTCTATGTACCTTCAATCTCCTTTTATAGGATGTCAATAACTCATGCTCATGAAAGAAAGAAAGAAAGAAAGAAAATGTGCTATATTACGTAAGACAACAAAATCTTGTGTACAAGCATCCTAAAAACTAAAAAATTCCAAATTCACTTTAAATTTCAAACAAACATAACTTCTAAAACACTTTACCATAAAATTTACACACATTACCAAAATTAATCATAACAAAACAGATTGAGAAAAAAAAAGCATCTTTTTGATAAATTTCATTAAAAAATAAGTAAAGCTGTCAATAAAACAGAATTTAGAGGAAGTAAATTAAATTATTTAGCAGGAAACAAAACTAAACCAATAAAATGATGTCAGAGCACAGGTTAAAAGGTATCATTAAAAAAATCGTCAAGGCTATAATATGCCCTGGATAATAAAAGTGATTTTAATTCCTTTTTGAATCTCTTAACTTCTAAAATTTGTCTGATACATAGAGGAACATGGTTGTGAATTTTTTTGCTAAGGTATATAAGTGAGTTCTTGGTGAGGGAGGATGTAGGGATTGGTAAGGGAAAATCGGTAACCTGGCGAGTCATATGACCAGTGTTAGAGGGAGGTTTAGGACATTTATGAATAAGAGTAGCTGTTTCTAAGATAAAAAGAGAAAAAAGAGTTAAGATTTTTTGAGATATAAAGAGAGGTTTACAAGAATCTCTTAACTCAGCGGAACATAGGTATCTAACTGCCTTTTTTTGAATCACAAAAATTATGTTTAATAATCCCTTGTTGCTTAAACCCCAAAAAGGCAAGCCATAATGAAGGTGGGACTCATTAAGAGAAAAGTACACTGAACGTGCAACTACCCCTCTCAGCTCATGCCCCGCCATTCTTACTGCAAAGCATCCAGAGGATAATTTTGATGCAAGATTTAGGATATGATCTTCGAAGCGAAGGCGACCATCAATGGTAATACCACAGCATAAAGAAACCAGCAGTCGCACTTCAATAAAAATACATTGGCTTGAATAAGCGAGTTCGGTGCATGTGTACTAACGCAGGCGAGGCATTTTTGCTTATAGTAGGGATGCCGCTGACACTCGCTACGGTCCACGTGGCTTTTGCCTTGGCTAGAGCCGGACTTAAACATTTTTTTAGATGTTATTATCTTGTAAAATAAAAATACCTACATAGTACAAATATTGATTTTTTAATATAAATAAAGTTCATACATTAACAAAATATTTAAACAAAAATAAACATCGCATTTCTACATCTAACAACGACGATATAGAAGAATACGTGCAGGAAGTTAATTAGGTATGAACCATAACTTTAAGAGACCATTCTTTGAGTAATTTTAAAACAAAAGGTTCATATAAACATATGTCCAGAAATTCTTCGTTCTCAATATACAGGGTGTTAAAATTTAACAACAACTAAAATATATGTCACTGACTTTTGTGCAATTTTTATTATGTTCTGTGGATTATACAAATAAAACTTTTCTGTCTCTTGAATTTTTTTCGTATCTTGCTTAGTTAATAATAAATTCCAAATAAAACTTTTCCCCAAATTCCTTGTGTGATCCAGGGATATGCAATTAAGTGGATTTTTTTTTCTCGAAAAATAAGCGAGATACAAAAAAGTTGTATTTGTATTTGAGTAAATCAAATAAGATATTAAAAATGGCACAAAATTCAGGTGCCCCAATTTTTTTGCCACAAATATTTCTTCAGGTCCCGTACGAGATTACACTGAACCTAATAAATTTAATCATGTTAGGGGTAAATTAGCCTGTTAAATAATTTATGGTACATACTTAATTAACACCCTGTATAGTAACGCTTTTAGATTAACATCTGACTACATAGTAGTTTAAGGATAACTAATTATACAAATAAAGTAATATTTCAAAACAAATAGAAACTCTTAGGCCAATAAATAAAGACAAATAGTTGGCAACAATTCAAAACAATTCTAACATCTGCGAATTTTTGTTATATTATTAAGTACCAACTAAAGTAAAAGTATACAATTTTGCAACTCTTTTAAATATGGCAATACTGTTAAAATGGCAGAAATATAAATAATGTCCTTAAAAATCCAAAAAAAAAAAATTACATTGCTGCAACTTTAACTGATGCTTAATTATGTTATTTAAGCCATACAGCCAAATTTGCAGCTATTAAAAACTTTGGCAAAGTCAATTATTTTGCTTCATTAATAATTTTTGACATACCCCTCTTTTAATACAAAAGTTTTTATAAAAAACGCTACGCTTTGTAAAAATGCTATTAAAATAGTCACTAAGTACGGCGCTGAACTAGGCGATACACCTATGAACACAGTTAGATAAACAGTGAGCTCGGCATCCGGAGAACATGGCTGCGGCATGGCTAAGGATGCTATTAGTTCGCTTACATTTTCGAGCGGAGTGAGACTGCTGGTTTCTTTATGCTGTGGTAATACCAAGGAACTTACAGCTTTCTTTGTTTTGCAAGCGGGAGTTTTCACTAAACATAAGGCCCTGAACGTCACACTTAAATCCCATAATAAAGGTTTTGCCCACATTAAATACAAGCCTGTTTGCAGCACACCACTCCGATAAAATCTTAAGATCCTTAAAAACCTGGGCTCTAACATTATCAGAATCTCTATGATTCCAAAAAATGGTGGTATCATCAGCAAACTGAACCACTTTGCCCTGCAGTTTTAATGAACCCAAATCATTTACATAGAGCAAAAATAATAGAGGTCCTAACACTGAACCCTGAGGTACTCCAGTTTTAAGGGATCTGGAATCGGATAAACATCCAGATACTGTAACTCTTTGGGTACGATTAGACAGATAGGATTCCAGCCATTGCAATGCCACACCTCTAAAGCCATAATTATTGAGCTTAGACAGCAGTATTCCATGATCTACACAATCAAATGCCTTGGATAAATCGCAAAACACTGCCGCCGCGGACTCTCCAGAATTTAAGGACACATAGACACTCTCCAAAAAGCCGAAAACAGCGTCATGAGTCCCTTTTCCCGTTTGAAATCCAAAATGCAATTATGTTGCAAAAAAGATAAAATTCTGATTTTTGCAAGTTTTTCAACTATCTTGGAGAGGGTAGATAATATAGAAATTGGACGAAAATTACAAGGCTCACTCACATCTCCACCCTTATAAAGAGGGATAACCACTGCCTCCTTCAAACATGCTGGAAAGATGCCATTATGAAAGGAATTGTTTAAGGCATTCAATGCTGAGTGAGGCAAAAGGAGTAGTAATTTTGATGATATTCCATCAGCTCCAGCTGATTTATGGTTTTTTAAGCTTTTAATTGCATCTCTAACATCAGTAAGGCTAACAGGATAAAAGAAAAAAGAATTTTGAACTGACACTTGTTGAATATAATGCAAAGGATCAATATTAGTATTCACATCCTTGAGCAATAAATGAGGAATATTACAGTAATAATCATTTAAACTATTTGGTCGTACTTCTGGTTCTGAAACTTTCTTGTGAGAATGCCTGAAGTCATTTATAATTGACCAACATTCTCTCTGCCTATTTGAGGACATATTCAAGTGGTCACTATAATATTTAACCTTAGCTGCTTTTATCGTCTTTCTATATAGACTACGATATTTCTGGTGATAAATAATAATGTTTGCATTAGTTGTAAACTTGCACAGCTTAGCCAAAAAACGGAGGTTTTTAGCTGAAGTTCTGAGGCCTGCTGTGACCCATGGTTTTATATTTTTCATTTTAAGCCTCTTTTTAGGAAAACACTTATTGATCTTGTCACATAGCACATGAAATAACAAAGTAAACGGGTCAGGAGCCATTTCAACTGCATTCCAATTAACCAAAGCTGCAGTAGAAGAAAAAGCATTAAAATTTGCTCTGCTGAAAATTCTTCCTATATAATGAGATGAAGGAAATACAGTGTTGCATGGAATCCTAGCGAGAATGGCTTCATGGTCAGAAATACCAGATGAGAGTACCCTACATCATTTAAATTTGTACACAAATAATCAATAGTAGTTGCAGATGAGGATGTTATACGTGTGGGTGAAAGAACATGCATCTTCAAGTCATAAGATTCCAATATACTTAAAAGGGATGTATGATATGATGGCAAGCTTACATCAGTGAAGTTAATATTAAAGTCACCAGCCAATATAACTATGGAGTGTAGAGACAATTGGGATAATAGAGAATCAAGTTTGTCCAGGAACATACCAATATCTCCCGTGGGTGGTCTATAAACACAAAGAACATATAAATTAAATCGCTTACGAAAACAAAGGGAGAATTCAAAAACCTTCTCCAACAGAAAGCTATCATACTTATTAATTTTACAGAAAAAAGCTTCAATTGTTTGTTTAACTAAAATAGCTGTTCCTCCATGTATGGAGTGTTGCCGACAAAAAATTGATATAGGAATATAATCAGATATTAAGAAACATTCGTTAGGCTTTAACCAGTGCTCAGTTAGTAATACAATATCAGGAAAATCACATGAATCAAGTAAAAGATGAAGCTCGTCCATTTTATTTCTAAGAGACTGTATATTTAAAATAAAACTACTGAAACTTTTCGCATGCTTATTTTCAATGTTATTTATAGAATGTGAGTGAGCTTCATCTTCTGTGTATTTATCTATAAAAAAGAATCCCTATCACAGTCAGTATCTAGAAGTCCAGGTTGATTACTTGGTTTTATTGTGGACACATTTTTTAATGAAATGCTACTTTTGAAATGTTTTAAAATATGGGTATACAGTAATGATGCCAAATCTGATCCAAAGTTGCTGGCATGATTAGACTCTAAAATTCTATTTAGATTAATATTATTTGCGTGAAATATTCTATAGAGAGCCTTATTGCTATTACAAATTACATTATGGTTTGGATACATGTAAGGGCTTGTCATCACTAAACTATTGCTGTGTAAATGTATAAATGTTTTTAAAATATCGAATGATGAGCAAGTACCATTTAACATTAAAATCAACATATCATTTTCTGTAAATTCCTTAACCATAGATGATGCAGTATAAATCACTTCATTGTTTGTACTTCCTGGCTTCAGAAAACACTGGACTTTGTAGTTAGCTTCAAACTTCAGACGCAATTTCTTCAGGAACACTCTACTACAGTTTCCACCCACAAAAAGAAGCCTAGGTCGATTATCAACGGGTGAATTTGGCCTACATGGCAACTGTGTTGGATAATTTATATTAATGAATTTAGATATGTTTTGCTGTTCCTTTAATGTACAAATATCGGAATAGCAAGTATCTTTTTCAACTTCCAACACCTTTATTGACTGGATCATATTCTTATTCATCTTGGTTAAATCATTAACTTCCATTTGTAACATATTTATTTGCGTCTTATAGGTTGCAGATTCATTTTCTAATGTTTTTATTGTTACAATTAAATTTTTATTTAAGGTATTTAACTCATTGATTCCTATATTGAAATTTATTTTTTCCTCTTCACATACTTTTAATAGTGACGGTAACTCACATTCTTTAGTTTTTAAATTTGTTAATTCAATTTTAAGTTCATCATTAAGTTTGTGTAGATTATCTAGGGAGGAAGAAAACTTCTTTTCGGCCTCTGACACTTCATCTTCAAACACCAAACTGTTTCTTCTCATTCTTTCTATATGCCTATCCTTTTCTTTTAGTTCAATCAATAATTCATGAATCTTCTGCTCGTAAGACTTCTTTTCATTCTCATTTTCATTAAAATTTATTTGACATTTTTCTGAGCATAAAATTTTGTAGCCTCCCATTTTTATGGCATCAGAATTTCTATCCAAACAACTTGGGTGGAATATAGACATACAAAAGATGCAGCAATAATTTGAAAACTCCTTTTTTTGACAGCATTTGAAATTACGATTCATTTTAATAAATTAATTAATATATAAATACGGTTAGACAGGAATTGCTAGCCAAACAGGAACTTGAGCCTGAGCGTCACCAGGAACACGCGTAAAAAAAACACACTAGCACGTCCTAAGGTTGAAGTTCTATGGTTTCAAGTTAAGGTCAATGCCAGCAAAACAAGTCTAGTTAGTTAAAACAGGAAATATTTATAAAACAAAAAAAAATATTGACCTGTTAATTAGGAACACTTGTACGGAAATATGGTTGTAAAAAAAAAATCAAAACAAATGGAATCAAAACAAAACAAACAAAACTGAGTACCGGCGTAGCCTCCTACGAACTTAAACACGACCGTCACGTATGACTGCTAAACTGATACTGAACTGAACATGAACGGTCTTTAGTCGAGTATGAAGTAGTCTCAACTGTTTGCCCTCATTAATTATCAATCACTTACTAGACTAACTGAGATATGGCTTGGATTCGTTTACATAAGCTCATATTAAATAACCAGGAGAATGCGTCAATGAAGTAAGAAAATTTACTTTATCAAAATTCATAGATAAATAAGTCAAAAGAATAAAATCTTACCTGCGGTCTATTGGTGGCCCCCATAATAATAACAGTACAGTTCGGATCAGTAATCAGACCATCCCACAGTGACATGAACTGGGCCTTCATCATAGCGGTGGCCTCGTGATCAGAACTGTTCCTGGACCTCAGAAAAGAGTCGATTTCATCGATAAAAATGATGCACGGTTGCAACTTAACAGCCAAAGTGAACACTGCCGAGGCCAACTTTTGACTTTCCCCGTACCACTTGTCTGTTAAAATTGACAGGTCCAAGTTGATAAAGTAGGTGCCCGCCTCGCGAGCCGTCGCTTTCGCTATTAAGGTTTTCCCGCAACCGGGAGGTCCGTGCAAAAGGACCCCTAGAGAAAACTAGTTTAGTAATAATTGTTATTTGAAGGATTTATTGATCCTACCTTTGGGGGCAGTAGTAAGCATGGAATCAACGAAAAGATCCTTACGCTGAATGGGCAAAATCACAGTTTCCCTAAGCTCCTGAATAAGACTTTCCAGGCCCGCTATATTGGACCAGGTAACGGATATATCAGAGGGGTTCACTAAATGGGCTGCAATCATCATTTCATAGTCATTCAGCTTGTCTACTTCGACCAGCTGCTTATTCGCCCCTATCCTAATTTATTTATTTTTATTTATTTATTCATGCAAAAAAGTATAAAGCTTTTAAAGTCAGTCAAAAATATAACTCCAAATAAAAGTATTAAACTGTAAAATTCGTATTACCTAAGAACAAAAATAAAACACATATAAGCCTAAAAAGTAATGCTTAAAAACACTTAACACTAAAAGAGACCCAGCCTATGCAATAGCACTGAAATTTAAGCTCAGGAATTTCTCTTTCTTTTTCTTTGAGGCCGGCAGGACATTAAAGAACTTAATTCCATAATAAGACACGCCATTACGGGTACGCTCGAGTCTCCTAAATGGTGCCACCAAGGAGCCGCTATTTCTGGTGTCATGACTGTGAGTGCTAGCATGAGTCGCAAACCTGGGTAGGTTTTCCCTAATGAATACAAGGCACAGAAGTATGAAGGCGCTTGGTAAGGTGAGAACTCTCAGAAGCCTGAAGTGGACCCTACAACAATCCCTGTATCCAATCTGCGCAATCACTCGCAGACATCGATGTTGCAATGCAAAAATCCTGGGCATATGCGCTGAATGACCCCAGTTTAGTAAGTTATACGTCATTAGAGAGTGAAAATATCCAAAGTAAGCTGTCCTGAGAGTACCTGCGGAGACAGACCCAGACAAATTGCGAATCAGGAAAGTACACCTTGATAATTTGGTTGACAATTCATCTATGTGACCTTGCCACGTCAAACCACTAACACCCAGAAAATCCACAGACACACCTAAAGATTGTTGCTGGGAATCAACGTCCCGAAGGGAAAAAATTATATTTTGAGTTTTGGACTCATTTAAGCACAATCTATTGGAAACGACCCAGTCTCTAAACTGAGAACAAGATTCTTGAGCCTTGAGCGAAATGTTTGCGCAAATCATTTTAATTAAGTTGACGTTAAAGATAAATAGGTTGATGGTTAAAGATAAAGTTCTTGTTGCCCCAAAAACTTTATTTTTAACCATCAAAGGCGCACTCTCACATTTATTAAACAAATCAAATTAAGACTTTTGCATACCTCTTCAGCTGTTCCTCGGCAGTCTTTCGGGCCTTTTTCTTGCTCTTATTCGTGGGGTCCACCTGATTTATCAGCCATTTAATGGTCCAAAACGAGACCGCCGACACAAGGGTTAACCTCACCACCAAACTGACTATTTCGGACCGCGAAAATGACGGATCGTTCATCGTCGCTTAAGGGAGTTTTAGTTTATCGCTGAATTAACCGTAGAGCTTCTTTAAATGGGGATAGAATTACAAAAAAATGGGGTAAATGGTGAGTAATGTTTTTTTCTCTAAGGGAATTACGGGAAAAACGCCAATGTCAGTTTGACACTGGTGACAGTTGTACTTATGGACAGCATTCAATGCTGCCCTCGCAACATGGCATATTGTATTTCAATTTTTCCAATAAATTCCGCCTTAAGCTATATTTATGTAAGCGAGCGCAGCTCTTTAAGAAAGCAAATAAATATAATTATTTAGCCTAAAAAAATAGTCTGGCATGCCGCATAACTCTATGCTGCCTACAATATCCTGACATATGTCACTATGACGTTTCTGTGTTAACCTAACCTCACTTTAATTTACGTCAATTTTCGTAAACATTTAGGCTGTTTACATTTTTAGCTTTTTTTCTTAATTAAAACTTAAGCGGCATTATGGGAGACATGTTAAAAGAACGTAGGGAAAAGTCACGCAAAAGAAAACTTTTACTGGCCCAAACTGTACGTACTAATAAATTTCAAAAAGAGGCATTTTTCAGGCTCTGATTGTACTTCTCCCTTAAATGAATTCCAGTTAGGGGTCTCCGGTGCAGAAGAACTGAGACAGATCTTGGGCACGGGCGAAGCCTCGTCAAAAAAACCTGTCGATAAGCCGAGCACTAGCAGCCACAACTTGGAATATGAGCAGTACGATTACAATAAAGATGCCTTGGACGAGATGGTTTATAGGGACTCCTCGACATTTCTAAAGGTACAAAGCATTTTGAATTTGTTAATAATTAATTTCTATTGTCCATTTAATAGGGGACTCAGTCTTCAAATCCACACAACGACTATTGTCAGCACTTTGTGGATACAGGACAGAGACCACAAAATTTCATTAGGGATGTCGGACTAGCAGATAGGTAATACCAGTAAATCTTATTTGAAGTGTACTAAGAACCCTCTGCTTATGATAGATTCGAAGAATACCCCAAACTGCGTGAACTGATTAGATTAAAAGATGACTTGATAGCCACCACCGCCACCCCACCGATGTACCTTAAATGTGACCTCACTAATTACGACCTGAAGAACTTAAACTCAAAATTCGATGTGATACTTATCGAGCCTCCCTTGGAGGAGTATCAGAAGACCCTGGGCGCCACCAATATGGAGTTTTGGTCCTGGGACCGAATAATGAACTTGGACGTTGGGGAAATTGCTGCCCAGAGGAGTTTTGTGTTTTTGTGGTGCGGAAGTTCCGACGGGCTGGACATGGGACGAGTGTGCCTAAGGAAATGGGGGTTCAGGAGGTAAGAGAGTGATGAAAATCCGTTGTCAGGTTCATGGTATCGGTTTTAGGTGCGAAGATATTTGCTGGATAAAGACGAACATTAAGAATCCTGGACATTCGAAGAATTTGGATCCTAGGGCAGTGTTTCAGAGGACCAAGGAACATTGTCTGATGGGCATTAAAGGTAAGTAAAAAAAAATGTGGTCAAAATTATATTTTTATTGATGAATTGCTCTTGTTAGGTACCGTGAGGAGGTCAACCGATGGGGATTTCATTCATGCCAATGTGGACATCGACCTGATTATATCCGAAGAACCCGAGTACGGCAGCTTAGACAAACCGGTGGAGATTTTCCATATAAGTGAACACTTTTGTCTCGGTACCACAGCCCCGAAGTGACTCATATTTAAGGGTGGTTTAATTAGAGTGTTTTTTTTTTTTCTTTAGGTCGAAGACGTCTTCATATATTCGGCAAAGATTCGACCATTCGCCCCGGCTGGTTAACGATCGGACCCGAACTGACGAATTCCAACTTCGTGGCCGACATTTACGCGAATTATTTCGCAAACGAGCAAATCACCACCGGGTGCACCGAGAGAATCGAGGCCTTGAGACCGAAAAGTCCCCCGCCCAAGGGAAAGGGCAACGCGGGCGGCAGGGGGCGCGGCAGCTTCCAAAGGGGACGCGGACGCGGTAGATAAGCGTTCTTTTTTTTGTTTTAACTAAGAAATAAAGCCTTTTTGTATGAAAAGCGGTTTTTTGTTTTATGTGCACGCACTATTCAGCACATAAGGACGCAGTCTTACAAACATGCTGCCTTGGCAACTCCGTAATAAGTCAAACGTCAAGGAGTGTTTTATACACTGGCAACAATGTAATAATCCAATAAAATCAAAGCAGTGTCAAAAGTAGACGACCGAAAACACTAATAATAAATAAGTTGTTAATTATTGTCTTCGAGGTTTGGAACACAAGAAGTAATTTTAAACGTCAATGCCACTGTCATCTGTCAAAATATTTAAATTGTCAATGTCCTTTATTGGCAGTTTTGAAACATTGCGGCACTGGCAACGGTGTGAAAATCAAAACGTCACTGTCAACATAACTAAAAAGTCAATGTCATACTAAAATCCCAAAAAAAAAAAATACTAATTAATTATAAGTGTTGTTTAAGTAAACTATTTTCATAGAACCCGCTTTTTTCCCTTATTCATCAGTCTTGGCAATTTTAGAACATAAAAGGAACCTTTTAAAGGCTGCACTGGGTATTAATTCAAACGTCAATGCTTATCTGTCAAAATATTTAAAACTGTCAATGTCAAACTGGAAGCTCACACCCGCCAATAATATAAAATAATAATTATTAGTGTAGTTTAAATAAACAACAACGGTGTCCGGGTTTTTTCCTTTATTTCGCAGTTTTGGAACATAAAAAGAAACTTGTAAAGGCTGCACTGGCATAATATAAACGTCAATGCCTCCGTGACCTGTCAATGTCAAACTTCAAGACAACAAACGCCAATAATAGAAAACAGTAATTGATTAATAATTACTAGTGTGGTTTAAGTAATCAATTGCCGTACCCCGTAATAGAGTAAACTGATGAGTTCTGGTAATTTTGGAACATATTAAAAAGAAATGTTTAAAGGCTGCACTGGCACCACTGATATGCCTCAAACGTCAATGTCATTGTCAAAATAGTTAAAATGTCAAATTAAAAGATCGAATACACTAATAAGATAAAACAGTAATTAAATAATTATTCATTATTGGTGTAGTTTAAATAAGCAATTGCCTTAACCGGTTTTTTTCCTTCATTCAGTTTTGAAAGATAAAAAGAAATTAAAAGAAGGCTTTAATTAAAAGGCTACACTGGCAACACCGTAACAATTTAAACGTCACTGTCAAAACACAGTTGAAATGTCAACGTCAAACTGGTAGATCAAAAACACGAATACGTAGTTTAAATAAACAATTACCATAGAACCCGCTTTTTTCCCTTAATCAACAGTCTTGGCAATTTTGGAACATAAAAGGAAGCTTTTAAAGGCTGCACTGGGTATTAATTTAAACGTCAATGCTTATCTGTCAAAATATTTAAAAATTGTCAATGTCAAACTGGAAGCTCACAATCGCCAATAATTAAGTAAATAAATAATTATTAGTGTAGTTTAAATAAACAACAGCGGTGTCCGGTTTTTTCCTTTATTTCGCAGTTTTGGAACATAAAAAGAAACTTGTAAAGGCTGGACTGGCATAATATAACCGTCAAAGCCTCCGTGACCTGTCAATGTCAAACTTCAAGACAACAAACGCCAATAATAGAAAACAATAATTGATTAATAATTACTAGTGTGGTTTAAGTAATCAATTGCCGCACCCCGTAATAGAGTAAACTGATGAGTTCTGGTAATTTTGGAACATATTAAAAAGAAATGTTTAAAGGCTGCACTGGCACCACTGATATGCTTTAAAAGTCAATGTCATTGTCAAAATAGTTAAAATGTCAAATTAAAAGATCGAATACACTAATAAGATAAAACAGTAATTAAATAATTATTCATTATTGGTGTAGTTTAAATAAGCAATTGCCTTAACCGGTTTTTTTCCTTCATTCAGTTTTGAAAGATAAAAAGAAATTTTTAAAGGCTACACTGGCAACACCGTAACAATTTAAACGTCACTGTCAAAACACAGTTCAAATGTCAACGTCAAACTGGTAGAGCAAAAACACGAATAATATAAAACAGCAATTAATTATAATTATTGATGTGTTTTAAACAAAATAATTCCATTGCCCGGTTGTTTTTGCAATACTTCACAGTCGACTTTAAAAAAAAAAACCGAACCATAAATGTGTATACATAAGATCTCGATAAAACCTTCGCGGCATCACCAGAATGGCAAAAATCATTTGGCGGCTCTTGTGGTTCTACACTTTCATACAAGTGGTGTATAATGACGAATCTAAACAGGTGAGAACCCCCTTAAAACGTGACGAAGCTTAATCTAATTCCGTTTTAGGGAGAGCAAAAGTTTGAACTGGCCGAGGAGCAGGACAGTCGTCCCTTGGTCATCGCCACTTTAGATGGCACTTTGACATCATTGGATAAACATTCTGGAAAAATCCAGTGGAAGATTAAAGATCGTAAGTATCTTATTTAATCAGTACATATGTTGTCATTTGATATCCGCCCTCTTAAACATTTTTTAGATCCAATTGTTCAAGTCCCCTTAGACACATCAGAGGCTTTAATACCAATTTTCCTGCCCGATCCTAGAGATGGCTCCTTGTACCTTATGGGGAACAGCAGAGAGCCCCTTAAAAAACTGCCTTTTACCATTCCACAGCTCGTGCATTCTTCTCCGTGTAGAAGCTCGGATGGAATTCTTTATACAGGTAAATCATGCTTTTTTGGTATAATGGTGCCAACTTTAGTGGGCCATAAATTTTAGTATGTATTGTTTGAATGTAGCTAATAATAATAATAATTTAAATTTATAGTTTTATTGATTATTTTGCAATTTTTTAGATTATTACATCCATATTTTATATCAGGCTTGTTTTTAAAGAGTAGTTATCCCCAGTAGGTCAAATATTATTGATTTCCCTTAATAATTTATGGCTTATAAATCCCTTTGAATTTGTTTCAATTAGAGACAAGGGTTTTATTTTTGTTTTAGCCTGGGAAAGATAACATTTGCTGATGCAATTAACCTTGAATATGTTATTTTATAGATGGTTTTGTAGATAAGAGAGAAACTTGTTTTTTTTTAATTTGATATCATTTTAAAGGAATTCGGAAGAATAGATTTAAGGCTAAAAAGTCATTCTGATTTAAAAAATAGGAGCTGTTTTAGCTGGGGTCCTTTTTTTACTACTTACTTAATTACGAGACCCATTAAAGTTGAATTTTTTGGAACCATGTGAAATATTTGTTCATTATTGATGAATGAACTATTCCCATGTAATAATCAGGCTTTTTCCTTGAAAATAAAAAAATCCAAATCCTCTCACTTTAACAGATTTAAATAGACATAACCTAACTTTAAAGTTGTTGTTTTAATTCAACACTTGCAGATACAAATCAGAATTTAATATATTAAGTGCTATTCATACCTAAATAACCATGGTCCTTAGGCAAAAAAAAAGACACCTGGTACAAACTGGACCCCCTGACTGGCAATAAGGAGCAAATAATCGGATGGGGCGACAACAGCCCCACTTGCCCCATAGAGGTGAATAATTTCGTTTATATCGGACGTACCAAGTATAACATTATGATGGTGGACACCGGTATGCACAATAAAAAGTGGAACGTTACTTTTTATGATTACACTGCTGCCGATATGTCTGGAGTCGAATTAAGTAATTACGGTCAGTGGGTTCATTATATCTCAAAATTTTTTTTTTCAAATGAACCATATGTAGATTTGGTCCATTTTGCATCCACATCAACTGGCACGGTACTAACCCTGGACCGCAGAAAAGGTAATTTGCTATGGCAAGCGGACTTGGGCAGTACCGTGGTGGCCATGTACCTACTCTCCCTCGAGGGACTGGTTAAAGTACCTTTTACCAGCTTGTCCAACCACACCATCAATTATTTGGCCACAGAGATCGACTTACATAAAGGCCTCATGGATAATCCCAACCACATGAAGTTGTAGTAAGTACATAATGAAATTTTGTTTTGCCTCTTTTTCAATTTTCAAGAAGTTAGATTAAAAAATTTCCGATGCATGGATTTTGATGATTTTTTCAATAGAACTTGAAGAACATTCCAAAGAATCTTTTAAGGCAAAAATCAAGCCAATCTGAACACTAGAAGTGAAGTTATGAGTCAAGTTACCTGAAAGTGGGTATATTCTTAGACATGGTTTTCAAAAAGTTAGATTAAAAAATATCCGATGCATGGATTTTGATGATTTTTTCAATAGAACTTGACAAACATTCCAAAGAATCTTTTAAGACAAAAATCAAGCCGATCTGAACACTAGAAGTGAAGTTATGAGTCAAGTTACCTGAAAGTGGGTATATTCCTAGACATGGTTTTCAAAAAGTTAGATAAAAAATTTCCAATGCATGGATTTTGATGATTTTTTCAATAGAACTTGAAGAACATTCCAAAAAATCTTTTAAGGCAAAAATCAAGCCAATCTGAACACTAGAAGTGGAGTTATGACCCAATTTACTTAAAAGTGGGTATATTCTTAAACATGGTTTTCAAAAAGTTAGATTAAAAAATATCCAATGCATGGATTTTGATGATTTTTTCAATAGAACTTGAAGAACATTCCAAAGAATCTTTTAAGACAAAAATCAAGCCGATCTGAACACTAGAAGTGAAGTTATGAGTCAAGTTACCTGAAAGTGGGTATATTCTTAGATATGGTTTTCAAAAAGTTAGATTAAAAAATTTCCAATGCATGGATTTTGATGATTTTTTCAATAGAACTTGAAGAACATTCCAAAGAATCTTTTAAGACACAAATCAAGCCGATCTGAACACTAGAAGTCGAGTTATGACTCAAGTTACCTGGAAGTGGGTATATTCTTAGACATGGTTTTCAAAAAGTTAGATAAAAAAATTTCCAATGCATGGATTTTGATGATTTTTTCAATAGAACTTGAAGAACATTCCAAAGAATCTTTTAAGACAAAAATCAAGCCGATCTGAACACTAGAAGTGAAGTTATGACTCAAGTTACCTGAAAGTGGCTTTATTCTTAGACATGATTTTCAAAAAGTTAGATTAAAAAATTTCCAATGCATGGATTTTGATGATTTTTTCAATAGAACTTGAAGAACATTCCAAAGAATCATTTAAGACAAAAATCAAGCCAATCTGAACACTAGAAGTGAAGTTATGAGTCAAGTTACCTGAAAGTGGGTATATTCTTAGACATGATTTTCAAAAAGTTAGATTAAAAAATTTCCAATGCATGGATTTTGATGATTTTTTCAATAGAACTTGAAGAACATTCCAAAGAATCTTTTAAGACAAAAATCAGGCCAATCTGAACACTAGAAGTGAAGTTATGAGTCAAGTTACCTGAAAGTGGGTATATTCTTAGACAAGGTTTTCAAAAAGTTAGATAAAAAAATTTCCAATGCATGGATTTTGATGATTTTTTCAATAGAACTTGACGAACATTCCAAAGAATCTTTTAGGACAAAAATCAAGCCAATCTGAACACTAGAAGTGAAGTTATGACTCAAGTTACCTGAAAGTGGCTTTTTTCTTAGACATGGTTTTCAAAAAGTTAGATAAAAAAATTTCCAATGCATGGATTTTGATGATTTTTTCAATAGAACTTGACGAACATTCCAAAGAATCTTTTAGGACAAAAATCAAGCCAATCTGAACACTAGAAGTGAAGTTATGACTCAAGTTACCTGAAAGTGGCTTTTTTCTTAGACATGATTTTCAAAAAGTTAGATAAAAAAATTTCCAATGCATGGATTTTGATGATTTTTTCAATAGAACTTGACGAACATTCCAAAGAATCTTTTAGGACAAAAATCAAGCCAATCTGAACACTAGAAGTGGAGTTATGACTCAAGTTACCTGAAAGTGGGTATATTCTTGGACATGGTTTTCAAAAAGTTAGATAAAAAAATTTCCAATGCATGGATTTTGATGATTTTTTCAATAGAACTTGACGAACATTCCAAAGAATCTTTTAGGACAAAAATCAAGCCAATCTGAACACTAGAAGTAAAGTTATGAGTCAAGTTACCTGAAAGTGGCTTTTTTCTTGGACATGATTTTCAAAAAGTTAGATTAAAAAATTTCCAATGCATGGATTTTGATGATTTTTTCAATAGAACTTGAAGAACATTCCAAAGAATCTTTTAAGGCAAAAATCAAGCCGATCTGAACACTAGAAGTGAAGTTATGTCTCAAGTTACCTGAAAGTGGGTATATTCTTAGACATGGTTTTCAAAAAGTTAGATTAAAAAATTTCCAATGCATGGATTTTGATGATTTTTTCAATAGAACTTGACGAACATTCCAAGGAATCTTTTAAGACAAAAATCAAGCCGATCTGAACACTAGAAGTGAAGTTATGTCTCAAGTTACCTGAAAGTGGGTATATTCTTAGACATGGTTTTCAAAAAGTTAGATTAAAAAATTTCCAATGCATGGATTTTGATGATTTTTTCAATGGAACTTGAAGAACATTCTAAAGAATCTTTTAAGACAAAAATCAAGCCAATCTGAACACTAGAAGTGGAGTTATGACTCGATTTACTTGAAACCGATGCTCAAAAACGTGGACAAAAATATTATTTTATAGGGTCATTAATTAATTAATTCATCTACACCTTTCATTGATTTATAGATAGTTTTGCAAATGTATATGTATGTAACACTTTTGTAAATGGATTCCGTAAATAAATAAATAAATAAATAAAATATAAACAAGAAACACCCCAAATTAACGAATTTCAGTCCAACTTTATACATCGGTGAACACCACCATGGCCTCTACGCAATCCCCTCGTTAGTGGACCAAAATGTAGTGACCATAACCGCCTCCGACGAGGGCCCCTTACTATTAGGGGGGCCCCACGCCCACGACCCCCCAAAGTTATATCCCGAGTACCCCCTTCCGGGGCACAACTACAAATTGCCCCAGAACGTGCTGCCCGAGGACACATTTCAAAGTTTATCGGGTTTCAATGGCCATCTGGTGATTTATACGGGGCATTACAACGTGCCGAATTTCACCGATTCGGACTTCGTGGGGCCCAATAGGCCCGTGAGACAGGTGAGGCTGGTGGGTTTTTTAGATGAGTACATTATTATTGATGTTTTAAGGTAAAATTACTCACCGATGCCAGTAATCCTTCGGTGGGCACTCAAACAACGGACCTAGAGGCCGAAACTGGCGAACTGGAAAACGAAACTAAACCGATATTCATAAAAAAAGAGAAAATTCCGGATCGTTTGAGGGTGGAAAATTGGTTTTCCCGGAATTACGGGGACCTGAAAAGTTGGATAAACCAGCAAGAGAACAAGGGGATGAAGTTAACGTTAATCGTGATGACCGGTCTGGTGTTTAGTATGTTTTGGTACCTACAGATGCAAGTGAGTTTTACCACTTTTATTTTTGGGTAAATTGGGAAATTACTGTTTGATGTTTTTAGGTTAGGGAAATGCAACAGTCCCAGAACGGTTCTAGGGGGAGCCATCAGAGCTCTTATGGCAGGAACAGTCAGGTTACAGCCCTTACCGAAGAGCTGCCTGGGGGACTGGTGAAAGTTGGAAAAATCATTTTTCATCCCGAACAGTTGCTGGGAAAAGGGTGTGAAGGGACTTTTGTTTATAGGTTAGTAAGTCATTCATAGATAATCATGATTTTTTTGTAGAGAATGACTTCCATACATGCAACATCCTTGAAGCACTTTTTCCCTCAAAATTGAACTTCTATCCTTCATTACTCAAAAACCTTAATAGAGTTTTCACTCAAAGTTTAACCAATTCTCACTGAACAATTTCATGTATTAAGAGTTTCGGTAGCTTTAGAAATTTCTGAGTTGTAGTCAGATTTACCTATTGAGAACTATAGGAATTTTAAGAGTGAGCTGCACAATTTAAGTCAACAGAACTTGACAATTTTGTGAGGGATTTTCAAAATTTTTTTAGGAAATTATAAAGGGATTCCTGAGGATGAATTCCATGCATAAAACATTCTTTTAAGTGAACAACTTCCTAAACTATAGCGGTTTTAGTGAGTCACACCCTTGAAGCGTTTTTCTCTTAAAAATTAAACTTCTGTGCCTCATTACTCAAAAACCACTTGAGGCATCTTAATGGGGTTTTCACTCCAACTTTAAGCAATTCTTATTAAGTAATTTCGTATATTAAGAATTCCTGCAGCTCAAGAACTTTTTGAGTTATAGTCAGATTTACCTATTAGGGACGAAAATGGAAATTTCAGAAAAGCGTTTTATGATTTAAGTCAACACATTTTTGGGTATAACCCGGCAAGAAAATGAAGGATTTTCATAATTTTTTTAGGAAATTATAAAGGGATTCCTGAGGATGAATTCCATGCATAAAACATTCTTTTAAGTGAACAACTTCCTAAACTATAGCGGTTTTAGTGAGTCACACCCTTGAAGCGTTTTTCTCTTAAAAATTAAACTTCTGTGCCTGATTACTCAAAAACCACTTGAGGCATCTTAATGGGGTTTTCACTCCAACTTTAAGCAATTCTTATTAAGTAATTTCGTATATTAAGAATTCCTGCAGCTCAGAATTTTTTGAGTTATAGTCGGATTTACCTATTAGGGACGAAAATGGAAATTTCAGAAAAGCGTTTTATGATTTAAATCAACAGATTTTTGAGTATAACCCGGCAAGAAAATGAAGGATTTTCATAATTTTTTTAGGAAATTATAAAGGGATTCCTGAGGATGAATTCCATGCATAAAACATTCTTTTAAGTGAACAACTTCCTAAACTATAGCGGTTTTAGTGAGTCACACCCTTGAAGCGTTTTTCTCTTAAAAATTAAACTTCTGTGCCTGATTACTCAAAAACCACTTAAGGCATCTTAATGGGGTTTTCACTCCAACTTTAAGCAATTCTTATTAAGTAATTTCGTATATTAAGAATTCCTGCAGCTCAAGAACTTTTTGAGTTATAGTCAGATTTACCTATTAGGGACGAAAATGGAAATTTCAGAAAAGCGTTTTATGATTTAAATCAACACATTTTTGAGTATAACCCGGCAAGAAAATGAAGGATTTTCATAATTTTTTTAGGAAATTATAAAGGGTTTCCTGAGGATGAATTCCATGCATAAAACATTCTTTTAAGTGAACAACTTCCTAAACTATAGCGGTTTTAGTGAGTCACACCCTTGAAGCGTTTTTCTCTTAAAAATTAAACTTCTGTGCCTGATTACTCAAAAACCACTTGAGGCATCTTAATGGGGTTTTCACTCCAACTTTAAGCAATTCTTATTAAGTAATTTCGTATATTAAGAATTCCTGCAGCTCAAGAACTTTTTGAGTTATAGTCAGATTTACCTATTAGGGACGAAAATGGAAATTTCAGAAAAGCGTTTTATGATTTAAATCAACACATTTTTGAGTATAACCCGGCAAGAAAGTGAAGGATTTTCATAATTTTTTTAGGAAATTGTCAAGAAATTCTTCAGGAAGAATTCCATGCAGAAAACATCCTTTTAAGTGGACAACTTCTTAAAATATTGAAGTTTTAGTGAGCCATACTCTTGAAGCGTTTTTTTTCTTAAAAATTATACTTCTATCCCCGTTTACTCAAAAATAACTTAGGGCATCGTAATGGGGTTTTCACTTAAAGTTTAATTAATTCTTACAGAACAATTTGATATACGAAGAACTCCTGTAACTTAAGAACTTCCAGAGTTACAGTTAAATTTATATGGGAGGGCCTGAAATGGGAATTCAATTAATAAGTCTTAGAATTTATGTCAACATTCTTATGCATATGACCCGTCAATATGATGAAGGATTTTCATAATTTTTTTAGAAGAGTGTAGAAGGATTCCTGAGGATGAATTCCATGCATAAAACATTCTTTTAAGTGGACAACTTCCTAAACTATAGCGGTTTTAGTGAGTCACACCCTTGAAGCGTTTTTCTCTTAAAAATTAAACTTCTGTGCCTGATTACTCAAAAACCACTTGAGGCATCTTAATGGGGTTTTCACTCCAACTTTAAGCAATTCTTATTAAGTAATTTCGTATATTAAGAATTCCTGCAGCTCAAGAACTTTTTGAGTTATAGTCAGATTTACCTATTAGGGACGAAAATGGAAATTTCAGAAAAGCGTTTTATGATTTAAATCAACACATTTTTGAGTATAACCCGGCAAGAAAATGAAGGATTTTCATAATTTTTTTAGGAAATTATAAAGGGTTTCCTGAGGATGAATTCCATGCATAAAACATTCTTTTAAGTGAACAACTTCCTAAACTATAGCGGTTTTAGTGAGTCACACCCTTGAAGCGTTTTTCTCTTAAAAATTAAACTTCTGTGCCTGATTACTCAAAAACCACTTGAGGCATCTTAATGGGGTTTTCACTCCAACTTTAAGCAATTCTTATTAAGTAATTTCGTATATTAAGAATTCCTGCAGCTCAAGAACTTTTTGAGTTATAGTCGGATTTACCTATTAGGGACGAAAATGGAAATTTCAGAAAAGAGTTTTATGATTTAAGTCAACACATTTTTGGGTATAACCCGGCAAGAAAATGAAGGATTTTCATAATTTTTTTAGGAAATTATAAAGGGTTTCCTGAGGATGAATTCCATGCATAAAACATTCTTTTAAGTGAACAACTTCCTAAACTATAGCGGTTTTAGTGAGTCACACCCTTGAAGCGTTTTTCTCTTAAAAATTAAACTTCTGTGCCTGATTACTCAAAAACCACTTGAGGCATCTTAATGGGGTTTTCACTCCAACTTTAAGCAATTCTTATTAAGTAATTTCGTATATTAAGAATTCCTGCAGCTCAAGAACTTTTTGAGTTATAGTCGGATTTACCTATTAGGGACGAAAATGGAAATTTCAGAAAAGAGTTTTATGATTTAAGTCAACACATTTTTGGGTATAACCCGGCAAGAAAATGAAGGATTTTCATAATTTTTTTAGGAAATTATAAAGGGATTCCTGAGGATGAATTCCATGCATAAAACATTCTTTTAAGTGAACAACTTCTTAAACTATAGCGGTTTTAGTGAGTCACACCCTTGAAGCGTTTTTCTCTTAAAAATTAAACTTCTGTGCCTGATTACTCAAAAACCACTTGAGGCATCTTAATGGGGTTTTCACTCCAACTTTAAGCAATTCTTATTAAGTAATTTCGTATATTAAGAATTCCTGCAGCTCAGAATTTTTTGAGTTATAGTCGGATTTACCTATTAGGGACGAAAATGGAAATTTCAGAAAAGCGTTTTATGATTTAAATCAACAGATTTTTGAGTATAACCCGGCAAGAAAATGAAGGATTTTCATAATTTTTTTAGGAAATTATAAAGGGATTCCTGAGGATGAATTCCATGCATAAAACATTCTTTTAAGTGAACAACTTCCTAAACTATAGCGGTTTTAGTGAGTCACACCCTTGAAGCGTTTTTCTCTTAAAAATTAAACTTCTGTGCCTGATTACTCAAAAACCACTTAAGGCATCTTAATGGGGTTTTCACTCCAACTTTAAGCAATTCTTATTAAGTAATTTCGTATATTAAGAATTCCTGCAGCTCAAGAACTTTTTGAGTTATAGTCAGATTTACCTATTAGGGACGAAAATGGAAATTTCAGAAAAGCGTTTTATGATTTAAATCAACACATTTTTGAGTATAACCCGGCAAGAAAATGAAGGATTTTCATAATTTTTTTAGGAAATTATAAAGGGTTTCCTGAGGATGAATTCCATGCATAAAACATTCTTTTAAGTGAACAACTTCCTAAACTATAGCGGTTTTAGTGAGTCACACCCTTGAAGCGTTTTTCTCTTAAAAATTAAACTTCTGTGCCTGATTACTCAAAAACCACTTGAGGCATCTTAATGGGGTTTTCACTCCAACTTTAAGCAATTCTTATTAAGTAATTTCGTATATTAAGAATTCCTGCAGCTCAAGAACTTTTTGAGTTATAGTCGGATTTACCTATTAGGGACGAAAATGGAAATTTCAGAAAAGAGTTTTATGATTTAAGTCAACACATTTTTGGGTATAACCCGGCAAGAAAATGAAGGATTTTCATAATTTTTTTAGGAAATTATAAAGGGATTCCTGAGGATGAATTCCATGCATAAAACATTCTTTTAAGTGAACAACTTCTTAAACTATAGCGGTTTTAGTGAGTCACACCCTTGAAGCGTTTTTCTCTTAAAAATTAAACTTCTGTGCCTGATTACTCAAAAACCACTTGAAGCATCTTAATGGGGTTTTCACTCCAACTTTAAGCAATTCTTATTAAGTAATTTCGTATATTAAGAATTCCTGCAGCTCAAGAACTTTTTGAGTTATAGTCAGATTTACCTATTAGGGACGAAAATGGAAATTTCAGAAAAGCGTTTTATGATTTAAATCAACACATTTTTGAGTATAACCCGGCAAGAAAGTGAAGGATTTTCATAATTTTTTTAGGAAATTGTCAAGAAATTCTTCAGGAAGAATTCCATGCAGAAAACATCCTTTTAAGTGGACAACTTCTTAAAATATTGAAGTTTTAGTGAGCCATACTCTTGAAGCGTTTTTTTTTCTTAAAAATTATACTTCTATCCCCGTTTACTCAAAAATAACTTAGGGCATCGTAATGGGGTTTTCACTTAAAGTTTAATTAATTCTTACAGAACAATTTGATATACGAAGAACTCCTGTAACTTAAGAACTTCCAGAGTTACAGTTAAATTTATATGGGAGGGCCTGAAATGGGAATTCAATTAATAAGTCTTAGAATTTATGTCAACATTCTTATGCATATGACCCGTCAATATGATGAAGGATTTTCATAATTTTTTTAGAAGAGTGTAGAAGGATTCCTGAGGATGAATTCCATGCATAAAACATTCTTTTAAGTGGACAACTTCCTAAACTATAGCGGTTTTAGTGAGTCACACCCTTGAAGCGTTTTTCTCTTAAAAATTAAACTTCTGTGCCTGATTACTCAAAAACCACTTAAGGCATCTTAATGGGGTTTTCACTCCAACTTTAAGCAATTCTTATTAAGTAATTTCGTATATTAAGAATTCCTGCAGCTCAAGAACTTTTTGAGTTATAGTCAGATTTACCTATTAGGGACGAAAATGGAAATTTCAGAAAAGCGTTTTATGATTTAAATCAACACATTTTTGAGTATAACCCGGCAAGAAAATGAAGGATTTTCATAATTTTTTTAGGAAATTATAAAGGGTTTCCTGAGGATGAATTCCATGCATAAAACATTCTTTTAAGTGAACAACTTCCTAAACTATAGCGGTTTTAGTGAGTCACACCCTTGAAGCGTTTTTCTCTTAAAAATTAAACTTCTGTGCCTGATTACTCAAAAACCACTTGAGGCATCTTAATGGGGTTTTCACTCCAACTTTAAGCAATTCTTATTAAGTAATTTCGTATATTAAGAATTCCTGCAGCTCAAGAACTTTTTGAGTTATAGTCGGATTTACCTATTAGGGACGAAAATGGAAATTTCAGAAAAGAGTTTTATGATTTAAGTCAACACATTTTTGGGTATAACCCGGCAAGAAAATGAAGGATTTTCATAATTTTTTTAGGAAATTATAAAGGGATTCCTGAGGATGAATTCCATGCATAAAACATTCTTTTAAGTGAACAACTTCTTAAACTATAGCGGTTTTAGTGAGTCACACCCTTGAAGCGTTTTTCTCTTAAAAATTAAACTTCTGTGCCTGATTACTCAAAAACCACTTGAGGCATCTTAATGGGGTTTTCACTCCAACTTTAAGCAATTCTTATTAAGTAATTTCGTATATTAAGAATTCCTGCAGCTCAGAATTTTTTGAGTTATAGTCGGATTTACCTATTAGGGACGAAAATGGAAATTTCAGAAAAGCGTTTTATGATTTAAATCAACACATTTTTGAGTATAACCCGGCAAGAAAGTGAAGGATTTTCATAATTTTTTTAGGAAATTATAAAGGGATTCCTGAGGATGAATTCCATGCATAAAACATTCTTTTAAGTGAACAACTTCCTAAACTATAGCGGTTTTAGTGAGTCACACCCTTGAAGCGTTTTTCTCTTAAAAATTAAACTTCTGTGCCTGATTACTCAAAAACCACTTGAGGCATCTTAATGGGGTTTTCACTCCAACTTTAAGTAATTCTTATTAAGTAATTTCGTATATTAAGAATTCCTGCAGCTCAGAACTTTTTGAGTTATAGTCGGATTTACCTATTAGGGACGAAAATGGAAATTTCAGAAAAGCGTTTTATGATTTAAATCAACACATTTTTGAGTATAACCCGGCAAGAAAGTGAAGGATTTTCATAATTTTTTTAGGAAATTGTCAAGAAATTCTCCAGGAAGAATTCCATGCAGAAAACATCCTTTTAAGTGGACAACTTCTTAAAATATTGAAGTGTTACTGAACTATACTCTAAAAAGCATTTTTTCTCTTAAAAATTAAACTTCTATCCCTGATTATTCACAAACCACTTGAGGTATCTTAATAGGGATTTGATTTAAAGTTTAAGCAATTCTTGCAGAACAATTTGATATACGAAGAACTCCTGTAACTTAAGAACTTCCAGAGTTACAGTTAAATTTATATGGGAGGGCCTGAAATGGGAATTCAATTAACAAGTTTTAGAATTTATGTCAACACGCTTATGCATATGACCCGTCAATATGATGAAGGATTTTCACAATTTTTTTAGAAGAGTGTAGAAGGATTGCTGAGGATGAATTCCATGCATAAAATTCCCATTTAAGAAAATAATTTCTTAAACTACAGCCATTTTAGCAGAGCCATGCCTTGAAGCATTTTTTACCTGAAAAATTGAATTTCTATTCCTGATTATTCACAAACCACTTGAGGTATCTTAATAGGGATTTGATTTAAAGTTTAAGCAATTCTTACTAAAGAATTTGATACATTAAACATTCTTGTAGCTCAAGAACTTCCAGAGTTACAGATAAATTTATATGGGAGGGCCTAAAATGGGAATTCAATTAATAAGTTTTAGAATTTATGTCAACATTCTTATGCATATGACCCGTCAATATGATGAAGGATTTTCATAATTTTTTTAGGAAATTGTAAAGGGATTCCTGAGGATGAATTCCATGCATAAAACATTCTTTTAAGTGAACAACTTCCTAAACTATAGCGGTTTTAGTGAGTCACACCCTTGAAGCGTTTTTCTCTTAAAAATTAAACTTCTGTGCCTGATTACTCAAAAACCACTTGAGGCATCTTAATGGGGTTTTCACTCCAACTTTAAGCAATTCTTATTAAGTAATTTCGTATATTAAGAATTCCTGCAGCTCAAGAACTTTTTGAGTTATAGTCGGATTTACCTAATAGGAACTAAAATGGAAATTTCAGAAAAGCGTTTTATGATTTAAGTCAACGCATTTTTGAGTATAACCCGGCAAGAAAGTGAAGGATTTTCATAATTTTTTTAGGAAATTGTCAAGAAATTCTCCAGGAAGAATTCCATGCAGAAAACGTCCTTTTAAGTGGACAACTTCTTAAAATATTGAAGTGTTACTGAACTATACTCTAAAAAGCATTTTTTCTCTTAAAAATTAAACTTCTATCCCTGATTATTCACAAACCACTTGAGGTATCTTAATAGGGATTTAATTTAAAGTTTAAGCAATTCTTGCAGAACAATTTGATATACGAAGAACTCCTGTAACTTAAGAACTTCCAGAGTTACAGTTAAATTTATATGGGAGGGCCTGAAATGGGAATTCAATTAATAAGTTTTAGAATTTTTGTGAACACTCTTATGCATATGACCCGCTAATATTATGAAGGATTGTCATAATTTTTTTAGAAAAGTGTAGAAGGATTGCTGACAATGAATTCCATGCATAAAATTCCCATTTAAGTAAACAATTTCCTAAACTACAGCAGTTTTAGTAGAGCCATGCCTTAAAGCATTTTTTACTTGAAAAATTGAATTTCTATCCCTGAATATTCACAAACCACTTGAGGTATCTTAAAAGGGATTTGATTTAAAGTTTAAGCAACTCTTACTGAAGAATTTGATACATTAAGCATTCTTCTAGCTCAAGAACTTTCCAAGTTATAGTCAAGATTCAAATAGTCAAATAAAACCCTTCGAATATTTGTAACGTGTCAAACACCTTAAATAACGTCGTTTTAGGGGCGAATTCGATAATCGCAGGGTCGCAGTAAAACGTCTTTTGCCCGAATGTTTCACTTTCGCCGACCGCGAGGTCGCGCTCCTGAGAGAGAGCGACGCCCATCCAAACGTAATAAGGTAATATAGTGCAACAAAGATAGGGAAAAAAAAGTACATTTGTTTTTCGAAGGTACTACTGCATGGAACAAGACAGAATGTTCCGGTATATAGCGTTGGAACTGTGCCAAGCCACCTTGACCGAATACATGCAGGGCCAGTGCGACACCACCGCCATGACGATCAAACCGTTGGACATTTTGAGGCAGGCCACGGCCGGTTTGGCCCATTTGCATTCCTTGGATATCGGTAATTACGGTTTGATGTTGTTGAAAATGAAAATTGATTTTTCGCGGTTTGGTTTCCAGTGCACAGGGACATAAAGCCGCATAACGTCCTAATCTCGGTGCCGAACGGCAGGGGCGAAGTCAAAGTGATGATCTCGGACTTTGGGCTGTGTAAAAAGTTACAGTTCGGCCGGGATTCGTTCTCTCGTAGGTCCGGGGTGACCGGGACCGACGGCTGGATCGCACCGGAAATGTTAACCGGAACCGGCAGAACGGTAAGATTTTTACACTTAACACTACATCCTTAGAACATTGAAAGGCTAGAAGTAGCATGCCGTGGAACTGTGGGCAGATTTGTTTGCTTGCAACATCTCTGATGCAATGATGCCAAATGCTTATAGAGAAATGGCAATAATCATAAAAATTTTTAGTTGTTTCCGAAGGCTCAAAACAATACTACTGCTCCCTATATTTTTTGTTTAATAAAATATGAAGCATTTTTTAAAAATAGATTTGATAAGATACTCTATATCGAAGTCGATATATGTACGTTAAATAAATGAAAATAAAGTACGAAGAAACGAGAAAACGGTAATGGCATCGCAACGCCGCTCGATCGCATTGTTGATGCCACGGATACGAGCACTCTCTACCAGTGACGTCGTCAACAAATATTTACCTGCTAAATTTTTATTAATTATTATAGAGTTTGAGTATAAGTAATATTACCATTTATGAGCTATTTATGTGTTTTTTTAACGGACTTCGTTAGAGGAAGGTCCTAATAAAAGGCAGCATTTTTGTCAAAGCATTTTTATGGAAATTAAATATTTTATTAATATAATATTATAGATTTCTTAATAAATCATGTTTTAAGACACAAATTTTTAACATTTCGCAAAATTTTATTGGTATTGTTATATTGGACTATATAATAAATACTATATATATTGGACTATAAACTAAAAAATGATGTAAAACTGAGTTTTATATTACTAATATAAAACTCAGTTTTACATCACTTATTTTATATCACATAATATATACTTCTATGGTGCTGACTTTTTCAAAGGGACAGTATTGCTTCAGCGGTAAGAGTTAAAACTACAAGGATGTTCAAATTGTGAAGGAGTTGCAGGTTTTTTATAGGTTATAAGATTTTTATTATGAGTATTTAGCCTGTACAATGGTTTTGAGACATTTAACAGTGACCTATATAATACCTAATACCAATTATTATATCATATTAATTTATACTAAAAAACAAGGATTACCTAAGAATAAAGACTATGTACAATAGATTAGATTAGAGAGTTTATTAGTAGTAATATACAAACAAGTACTTTTACAAGTTAAATAAAATATGTAGTATGTTGGGCTTTTTCGAAAATCATGTTATTATTTCTTAAGTATTTTAATAATGACTTGAGACATCTAATTCAATTTCTTTGGCGCAAATTTGTTTGTTGCAATCGTCGAATTTTAATTTTTTGTTCTTTTTTTTTTCCATAATTTGGTGACAAGTGATTTAGCTTTTGAAACGGTGGAATCATCAGTGCTTAGGTCCTCAGGATATCATTTTGATTTTACCCTGGAATAATATACATAAAAATATAGTATTGCCAAAATTAAAAAGAAAAAATTTAAAAAATGTATTATGATAATCCAATTGATCAATAAAATGTATGTTATTATAAAGAATCTTGGTAGTATCATACATTTGATTAATTGCATTTAATTAAACAAATATAACACAATAAAATACTATATCATTTTTAAATAAGATATATAGAATAGGATGATACATGGCATAAAACTAGTAGTCTATTTTGAGTGTATTTTTACCTTTTCCTTTGCATAGTCAGGGAATGTGTAGCAGTTAAACAAAAACGGCTTGGATGAGAAATAGTAATTGTTGACCTAGACCCCACGGTAACTATTAATCTCAGATGCAGTTATTGTTGATGATGAATGATCAGATCTGTAATTATACAAAATTTGGTGTATCAAGAATATTAATCTATTTTAATTATCCATACTTGTCTATATTAGCTTCACTGTTTGTACTATATACCATTTTGGAAGCTAAAGAATTTTTTGCACTCTTCAGAAAAACTACCCCTACAGCTTTGAAGGGTAAATCACTTGGTAAATTAACTGAATTATCGGCTGCTGTGTTTTTAACCAGTGCATCAGAAATCCTAGTAAAAAAATAGTTGTACACACATACCTAATTTAATAAGTATTAGGTATAAATAAAGCTTATATGAGTAACACTAATACTTTTTGTAACAATTTTTTTATGCTAGAAAAATATATTAAAAAAAATTACCTTTGAGGTAGAGCTGATTTTTTTAATAAAGTCTGGCTACTGATAATATTATCTCCCTTATATCACTTCTAAGGATGTGATCTGAACAAACAAATATGTTCTTTTTAATTGTGTTGATTTCCATTAATGAAATCCATTGTTCCCTTTGGGCATATATTAGGATTAGGCAATCTATAATAAGTATTTGATATTTAATCAAAAAGCAAAAAAAATTACAGTAATAAATTAATATGTGGTGCCAATTACTATATAAATTATTGTAAGTTCCAATATGGTAAAACAAAAAAAAAATTATCGACCAAATTTTAAGGAAAGACAAAATTAACTTTATACATAGATATCAATATCTAAATAAATTTCAAAATTCTTTAGGCAATAAAAAAATAGTAATTTCATCTATCTACATACCTAATGTCTATATTAAAAAAAAAAAAAAACTATATATAGATAGGTACTATGTACATGGGTATTATGCCTTCTTTCTCTCAAAACAACAAAAAAAAACATAAAATCCTGTAATAAAACCAGGGACAAAATTCTAGTTTTATATTTTTTATAGCCTATTGATAGATGAATATATTCAAAAAAATATTTTGATTTAGAAATATAAATATTTTGGTATTTTACGCACACTTTCGCATTCAAGTTTTTATTAGGTTTATATTTATAAGATCCCCTATTCTACGTTTATGATGATGGTAACCCTATGACGTGAGGTTATGAAAGTATCGGTACTTACTTGTGAAAAGATCGGCTTGAATGACCTTTTTATCATGATGCGGCACAAACGACACAAGTTTTTGCCATCCTAGCAAATTAAAAAAACACTAAAATGTGGCCTTTTTCCTTTTTAAACCAAAAATGAAAGAAAATACACAAATCCCGAAAATAAACAAAAAGCCGTTTGACAAATGACACTACGCGTATGGCTCAGGCGCTTAAGCTCCGGTGTTGTCGCTTCAAATTTTTTAAAATCAGTTTTAGGGATAAGAATGTTAATAATTTTGTTTTTTTTTTGCTTAAGGATATTATATTTATTCTTAAAATAGGTTAATTGTGGTATTTATACTTTTTTATTTAAATCTTGCTATAAAATTCAACACAAATAATTTAAATTAACGTTATAATGGTTGTTAAAATATAGCTAAAAATTTCCTCCGTTGGAAATTTGCGTCGACTTGACAACATAGAATCGGCAAATATGTTTGTAAACAAAACACCCCTCTTGCCCCTGTGCACATGTTGGACTCAAACAAAGTTGTTGTTTACTAATTCTAGCCTTTCAATGTTCTAAGACTACATCCTTTAATATTCTAATCTATCCGCACAAGGCTGATCTGGAATGAAGGTTTATAATAATACGTTTCTCCCAATTTAAATGGGGGTCAATGTGTATCTAAATATAAAGGACAACCCTGTAGAGGGTTGTATGTCAAAGTCAAAGTATACTTTATTATCTGAAGAATACAAAATTCTTACAGACCCTTTCCCAACTTTCCTTTTGAATTTAATATAATTAGAAATCCTTCTTAATGGAAATAGGGAGATGGTTAAACAGTTTCTTACTGAAGTAAATAATAAAATATGATAGCTCATGGATGATCTAGGTATCAAAAGGTTTATTTTAAATGTAGAGCGAGTACAGAATTTTACCAGTTTTCTTTATGTTTCTGTTTGTTTTTGTTCCCGGTTAAGACTGCCGCAGTGGATCTCTTCTCGCTCGGCTGTCTGTTCTACTACGTGTTATCGCGCGGCGGTCATCCCTTTGGCGACGTGCTCAGACGCCAAGCGAACATTCTGATGGGCGAGTACAATTTAGCGGACCTGGAGGGCCCCGACTGGGAGAAAGAGCTCCAGCGGCCCCTCATCGAGGCCCTGCTGTCCTCCAGCGCGGACCGTAGACCCTCCTGCGGCGCCGTCCTCACCCATCCGATGTTCTGGAGCTGTCAGAAAGTTTTGGGATTCTTTCAGGTAATTAAACAGTTGGTTCGGGGAATGGGCAATAGGATTTACTTAACGTTAACACAATATTGAAGTACGAGGTACGTCCAGGAAGTACACTACCGCTCAAAAGTATTTGACCATATATATGACTGTTTTAAAGTTATAACTAAAAAGAATAAACCCATCAGTTATTCTTGTAAAACGGTTTATTTATAAGAAAATGAATATAAACAATACGTTTTGCAATTAATTAAATTTAAGAAAATCAAATATTGGATTCATCTACATGTCCGCCTGGATTTTTAATAACAGCTTCACAGAGCTTCGGTAGTCTTCTAATTAATTTGTCCAAAGTTTCCTGAGGTATCTTGTGCCACTCTTCTTGGATGATCCTTCACGAGTCTTCTTTTGATGTGGGGTATCCAGTTCATCCCACAGTAATTCCGGATTGAGGTCCGGTGATTGTGGGGGTCATATCATAACTTTCAGAAGATGTTGCCTTTGTAATTGACGTAAATATTGATTGCACAATTTCGACGTGTGCTTGGGGAAGTACATTGTCATTTAAAATTGTTTTGTAACCCTCTTTTCGAAGAATTCCCACCGACCCTTTTATTGGCATAACGGCGAACAAAAACTCGCCTCTTCGTTCCAAAAACCTCGAATTTCGACTCGTCACTCCAGAGAACTTTCTTCCAGTCATCAATGGTCCATTCTTTGTGTGATTGGCCCACTTCTTTTCTTCTTATTAACATCCTTCAGTAGCGGTTTTGATACAGCTAAACGTCACCGTTTTACTGTCGAAACACTGACCGCTTTTTTACGCTTCTTGTTGATTTTTGCTGTGATTTCAGGGGCGGTGAGGCGTCTATTGCGTTTGCTTGTAATTATAATATTTAAATCCTCCTTTGAACTTGTTGCCTTTGGCCTTCACGTTCGAGGTTTGTTGCTAATAAATAGTCCCTTCTCTGGTGAATTTCCTAACATTATAATCGACAGTTCGCCTTAGAATTCCCAAATCCGTCGAAATTTGACGGTTAGTCTTTCCAGCCTTATGAAGTCCAATGATAATAACTTTTGTTTCTACCGATAACTCTTTTTAGAGTCATTTTAAGCCATTTTAAAGAACGTTGAAAAACCAGCAAAGAAACGGTGACAATCGTCAATAAGCAAGCGAATTTATTTACCCGTTGCAGCGCTGCGATCGCAGTTTCGTTGATCCAAAATCCCGCCGCTCGTGAAAT
This sequence comes from Anthonomus grandis grandis, assembly GCF_022605725.1. NCBI lineage: Eukaryota > Metazoa > Arthropoda > Insecta > Coleoptera > Curculionidae > Anthonomus > Anthonomus grandis. The sequence goes on along the minus strand of NC_065563.1, from coordinate 12,337,375 downwards.
TAGATTTGTAATTCGTTTTCTAAGAAAGTGAAACCAATTGAAATTTATCGGCAAATTTGCGAAGTTTACCGACAAAACGTGGTGAGTGAGTGATTCAATGGTGAGAAGATAGGTTCAATGAAAGACGTAGTGAAGTGCACGATGAAGAACGCAGCAGTGGGCGTCCATCTTTGATTACAGAAGAACTGGTTCGAGCGATCGATGAAAAGTTTAAGGAAAACCATAAGTTTACAATTAGTGCTCTCGATATGGAATTTCCCCAAATCTCACGATCACTAATTCATGAAATTGTTACCGGAAAACTGAAATTTCGTTGGGTACCAAAAATTCTCACTGAGGAACACACACTTGAGTTTTAAATCCGTTATAATGAAGGCACCGTAGATTTTCTGTCACAGATAGTCACAGGAGATGAAACTTGGGTTTCTTATGATAGTCCTGAAACTAATCAGCAATCAGTGGAATGGAGGCACACTTCATCCCCAGCAAGAGTAGAGAGCCGAAACAAATCTTGACACCTCGAAAAATCATATGCACGGTGTTTTGGGACAGGAAAGGCATCTTACTGATTGATTTCCTTATCGCGTCACTGTTTACTTCACAATCTTTATTTCAAAAATCCGGATGCGTTTCGATTGTTAAACATTACAATACATTATTTTAAAAACATCTTATCACACCGTACTTACAAACAATAACGCATTTTGGTTTTTAAAAAATTCCATATGGGTACTACATTATACACTCGCCGGCACAAAATTTCGCTACCCTGAAATATTGGCCAAGTTTGATGTTTTATAAATTTTTTATTTTTTATCAGATTCTCACGATTTTGCCATCAGTTTTTAAATACATTTGTGGTGATTTTATAAAGTAGCCATTTTTCGATTAGGCTATATTATACAGGATTAAAACAAACTGTTGTTTTTTCTCGTAATTTCAAAAGATCCTGTAGGAAAATTAGGGTGGATAATTCTGTTTACATACTGTTCCTTGTTCCAAAAGCCTTTGATGTATTCTAAACATTTCGATTTTTGATTCATTCCATTATCTCATTTCTGTTGCGAACTGCAAATTTTTTATTAAAACGCTGATTTGAAGCGTATTTTTATTAGGAGACACAAACACTAGATATATTATAAAGTTAATTAAAAAAAAAAAACAATTTTAATAGCGTGTATTTCCTCCTCTCGCAGCAATAACAGCTTGCAGTCTTCGCGGCCATCGAATGAATAAGGTTCCTTATTCTTTCTTGAGGAATAGCCTCATATTCTTCGATCAGCGCTAGTCGTAAGTCTTGCAAGGTTTGTGGTTGTACAGGACGACGACGAACGGCCCTTTTAAGTTGATCCCAAAGATGTTCTATTGGGCTGAGATCCGGGCTACATGCGGGCCATTCCAATCTTGGGAGTCCAACTTCATACAGATATTCGCTCACTACATGTGCAACGTGAGGTATCATGCATTAATGTAAATTGGTTCCCAATGAATGGAGCAAATGGGACAACAACTTCTTGAAGGATTTCCTCAATGTAACGGTGGGCGGTTAGAGCTCCATTTTCAATAAATACAAGATTGGTGCGTGCTTCGGTAGAAATACCCGGCCAAATCATGACTGAACCGCCACGATATGAGATTTGTTCTGAAATGGTGCAGTCAGCATATCTTTCATTTCTACGTCTGTATACCCGCTCACGACTATCCGGCGTCCTTAAACAAACCCTGGATTCATCTGTGAATAGTACGTTTGCCCACTGTTTTAGAGTCCACTCAAAATGCGATCTTGCAAACCTCAGTCGGTGTTGTCGATGCCGAGGAAGTAATTGTGGACATCTTGCTGGCCTTCTGCTAATCTTCTACGTTTCGTTCTTTCACTTACACTTACTCCATGAAGTATTCGCAAGTCATTTTTTAGACACACAGCAGTAGATCTTCGATCTCTTAAAGAACTAATGCTGACAAAGTGATCATCAGCTGCAGTGATCATTGTCCTTCTGCCAGAGCCTTGTCGTCTAGTAAAAATTCCCGTCTGTAAATACCTATTCCAGGCATCTCGAACTGTAGACCGCGGAAATCTCAGAGTACGGGCGACATAACTTTTGCTACGGCCATCATCTATTAACGCAACAATTCTACCCAAGTCTTCTGAAGTTAATACCATATTGACACACAACAAATTCTAATAGTGACACTGTCAAACTTTTTGTCACATTAATTGCGTCCTTAGCCAACGTCGATAATTTTTAACCGAAAACTCTTATCTAAAAATAAGCTTCAAATCAGCGTTTTAATAAAAAATTTTTAGCTCGCAGCAGAAATGAGATACCACCTTAATTTTCCTACAGGGTCTTTTGAAATTACGAGAAAAAACAACAGTTTGTTTTAATCCCGTATAATATAGCCTAATCGAAAAATTGCTACTTTATAAAATCACAACAAATGTATTTAAAAACTGATGGCAAAATCGTGAGAATTTGATAAAAAATTTATAAAACATCAAACTTGGCCAATATTTCAGGGTGGCGGAATTTTGTGCCGGCGAGTATACATAGATATTTAATACTAGTATGAATAGAGACATCTAGGATTAAACGCGGTTAACAGAACATTTTAAAAAAACAGTAAATTCACAGGAATGTGGTAAACTACTTAAATAAATTTACAATCTTGGCCGCTTCTCGGTAGCTGGCGTAAATAGGTTCGTTCAGACAATTAACTTGTGTATTACATTATTTCTAGGTTTGCTATTTGTAGATTTTCAAATATATTTATTTTTTGCTTTTATTTAGGTTATGCAAAACTTTGAAATTGTCGTGTATGTGTTAAATGAATGACCTGTTTTTCTTAGGTGCATTCCAAAGGCGGCTCTTTTATCATTGGGCGACTTCTGAGAGTTTAAATGTTTTTTAATTTGAAATTTCTGCCGGTTTGACCAGCATATTTGGCTGGACAAAGACTTCTTATATTTTGAAAGGATTTATACACAATTTTTATATTGTTGTCTATGGACTTAAGTAAATTTGTCTTCTTAAAGAAATCGGACCAATAAAGGAAATTTTTACATATTTCGGAGGTTGGTAACGATGGATGGTCTGATCAAGGGACTTATTGGAGAGGGACTAAAGTAGTATTTTATTGAACTTTTTTCTAATCAAATTATCTATTAAGGACATTTTGTACCCATTGTTAATTGCAATCTGATAGATAGTGTTCTGTTCTTTTAAAAAAGAGGAGGGATCGTAAAGAGTCTATGAATTAATGCGTGAAAAGCTGCCAGTTTATGTCCAAAGAAATGGTTTGATTTTGCAGTAATGACATTATCGGTTTGTGTTGGTTCTCTATATATGGAGTATTGTAAGCTCTTACTCATCCTATTAGTAGTTAGATCAATGCAGATGTTTACTGCGAGACACTTAGCAAATTGCACCGGGCAATACAGAATAAACGCCGAGGATTTCTGTCAAAAGGTGTACACTGCAAATGTGACGAGAAACCTCCTACGGGGACGTGTTTGACCATCCTCCGTTCAGCTCTGACGTCGCTCCTAGCGATTTTCATCTGTTCTTACATCTTAAATCTTTCCTTGGAGCTCAACACTTCAACAGTGACAAAGAGCTGAAAGAAATTGTTTCCATCCGGTTGAAGACCCAGTCGGACACCTTTTATGAAGAAGAAGACATAGAAAAACTTGTGTCACGCTATGACAAATGCAAAATTTCGGCAGTTATGTGGAAAAATAGTTTAAGATTTTTATTACACAATTTATTTTTATTATTTATTAAATGGAACTTACTTCTTGACGTACCTCGGATTATCTAAACATGTGACAAAGTAACCCCGTTTTACGGTAGCTACTGAGACTTCTTGAATTCACATACAAGGACGTTCAAATAAAACAACCGAATCTCTACTTGACGCTTTTTTATACTGGGTCTTAAAAAATACTCTAAATAAGTAAATTAATCGTTATATTAGTCCTAATTCGCTTAAAATTTCTTCAGGATGTGAGCGATAGAGTGGAAAAAGCGGAATCGGGAGATCCGGTGCTGCAGTCTCTGGAGCGTCACGGGAGTCCCGTGGTGAAGTACGACTGGCGCGTGCACATCCACGAGGAAGTGGCCAAAGATTTGAGGAAATACCGCACGTACAGGGGGGACAGCGTGCGGGATCTTCTTAGGGCCCTCAGGAATAAGGTGAGAACCGTTTTTTGACCATCAAGTTAATGTCATTCTTCGTTGGTGTGTTTACTGGATAAATTAATTAGCCAGTTACACAAAATTTGTTTGTGTAACTAGTATGGGAATCTTTAAGGGTTTTTTTATGAATGAAGATAAAATCGACGATAATGCTGAATGAAAATCAATAGTTTCTCTTTTTTTTTTGGTGTACTTTAGGTAATTGACGTCATTGTTTGATTTTTTTGAGCAGTTTCTAGTTTTTTTTTAATTATTTGCTATAAAATAGATATCTTTTGCGTGCATAGAAATCGGCCCACTGTAAACTTTTGACTTTAAGTATATATTTTTTTAAAATTATCCATCAGATCAAAAAAAGAAATATGCTGTTTGAAAGACAATTTAATATCCTTTAATGTGAGTAGAAATTTATCAAGAAGGCTTATCGTTTATATGCGTAGTAACCGATAAACAAATAAACCTTGTGTGTGTGTGTGTTTATGTTGTGATTGTAACGAATATAACAAACTTGTCAAATAATAAAATTATTGCGTTTGCAACTGAAATTTGCATATTATTCGTTTTTCACAACCTCAATAATGTTCAAGTGTGTTAATTTAATGCATATTACACCACAAAAAGTCGCCCAAGTTATTGCTTTAATCGAAAATGGACTTAGTCAGCGAGCTGTTGCTAGACAATTGGATATGACTCGCGCAGCGGTTCGAAGAGTGTGCCAACGTTATGAGGAGACTGGATCCTTTCATAGGCGACCTGGAACAGGTAGGAAGTAGTGTTGGGTTGCTATTTAGCAGTCTGCTACTTTTTCACTGCTATTTAGTTTAGTAGCAACTGCTATGAGTTTAAGAATCGCTGTTATTAAAATAGCAACTACATTTTTTTACGCAGGCACCTCGGCTGCTGATTGTCTGGTGTCTCGTCGGTTCAGTTGGTTGCAGCGGCACAGCGACAGATTATGGTGCGGCGTTGGCGATAGCGTTATTGAAAAGAAGTCGGCTTTTAATATTTTAAAATTTAAGGAATAAAAATAAAAGCTTTTAGCGATGTTTCTTTGTCCACTCTGTCTGTTTATAGTTTATAATAATTGTTCCTTTTGCAAATTCGCTCATGCCGCTCGTGGCTTTTTACAGTTTAAAATTTAACAGTTTAAAGTTTACACAGTTTACAGCTAGAACTAGCTATGTACGACATGTACGTATCGAATAAAACTCAAATAGCACCTGCTATTAAATAGCAGCTATTTTTGATTCGCATTAGCAAAAGCATTTGCTATACGAAAATAGCAGGTTTGTTCCAACACTAGTAGGAAGTGATTTACAACCGCTCATGATGACCGCTTTATTGTGTCAACAATATTAAGAAATCGTCAGCTTAATGCCGTTCAAGTGCAACGACAGCTCCGTGAGGTGCGAGAAGTGCCTATTAGTCAGTGGACAGTGAGACGAAGACTGCAAAAAAATAACCTGACCCCTAAAACACCTGCGATTAGTCCAAAACTTCTTCCAAAGCTCATCGGCAAGCATGCCTGCGTTTTGCAAGGGATCATCTGAATTGGACGTTGGAACAATGGGGATCTGTTCTGTTCTCAGATGAGTCCAGAATATGTCTCGATGGTAGCGACCGAAGAAGGAAAGTGTGCCGAAGACCAAGAGAGCGATTTGCGGATTGCTGCTTTGAAGAGCGAAGTGCTTATGGAGGTGGTTCCTGCATGATCTGGGGTGCAATTTCTATACAGGCACGAACCGACCTTCAGTTCATTCGTAGGGGCGACCGTGTTCACGGAAAAAGAGGTTTAACGGCTGCTAGGTATATCGAGGAGATTTTAGCAATTTATGTGGTACCTTACGTCGACTACTTTGGAGATGAATTTACCTTTATGCATGACAACGCAAGAATCGTGCAAGATTACATTGCAGAAGTCGGTTTTCGGGTTATGGAGTGGCCAGCATACAGTCCTGACCTAAATCCGATCGAACATTTATGGGATGAGCTAAAACGAAGAATTCGAGCTAGACTTCGTACCCCAAACTCGATCCCAGAGCTTATTGTTGCAGGAGAAGAAGAGTGGCTAAACATCCCACAAGAAACAATAGCAAACTTGATTAAATCTATTCGTATGAGAGATGTTATTAGAGCAAGAGGAGGTCATACCCATTATTAAAAAATTAAGTGTTAAGTTTTAAATTGTCAATAACCCTATTTATGTTAATAATAAAAAAGCCTAATTTTCTTAATGCATTAATTTTACTATGCTAAAGATAGGATGTTCAAATAAGTTTTCATAAATTTATACTCATATTAAAGGATATTAAATTGTCTTTCAAACAGCATATCTGATGTATAATTTTTTTTTTAAATTAATTTAAGGTCAAAAGTTTACAGTGGGCCGATTTCTATGCACGCAAGTGTAGCTCTTTTTCCAGTACATTCATTTCTTCAACTGCCATGGAAGTTAAACAAATTTCAATGAAAAACAATAATTTCATTATTTTGGTGTAGCTTAGGCAACTGAAGTAATTATTTACTTTCTATGGAAAAATACTATATTTACTTCCAGGCAGTTTTCCAGTGATGAAACGATGAAGCCGTTTGCAGCCAGTTGTAATGGAATTAAAAATCAATTAATTTAAGGCACTTAGAAAGTTGAAAAAGTCGTAAAAAGTGTTTCAGTCAAAAAATCTGTTTAGTATTTCATTTATTGCAAACGTTAATGGTTTTTCTTTAGAAACACCATTTCCGGGAATTGACCAGGGAAGCCCAAGAGTCCCTCGGGGAAATCCCGGATGCTTTTACGAATTATTGGACCAGCCGGTTCCCTTTGCTGTTGGCGCACGCCTACGTCGCCATGCAATGCGTCGCTCACGAGAACACGTTTCACATTTATTACCACGAGTCCTTCAGGTGTTTTTTTTTTTGAGTAGGGACAATATACAGGGTGCTAACGCAACTTAACTTGCAGATACCCGACGAGCAACTTCAAAACGCAAGTGGACAACTACATCGAGAGGAACCCGATCGTCTCGTCGCGCCCGGACACCAACCTGGACCACTTCGAGCGTAAAAAGTCGTCACAGGACAGTCCGAGGCGACGGTTTCAAAGGCCGGAACTCCTACGGGAAACGGGCGGTTTGTACCGGAACTTGAGCCCAAAGTCGGTGGACGTAAGTGAGGTGACGCTTAGTTTTAATGACAGTGTTAAAGTAGTGAGGGAGCCCGCACCCTTGAAAATGCGTAAAAAAAAGAAGAGAGCTATTGAGGAACCTCTGGTGTGGGCCGTAAGGGATTGAGGAGTCAAGTAGAGATGTTGTTTTTCGTTACTGTTGAATGCTCGTTACTCGGCTGTTTGGTATTTATTAATACACAGTTTTCCTGATTGATATGGATATAATTTGACTGGTTTACGTTCAATCATTTGCTTAATTCTGACTGATAACATTGAGTAATGCTTACGCCATTAAGAAGTTAAAGCGACCGATTGCGGTTCAGCGGTCGGAGCTGGATTATCGATCGCGGTTTAATAGGTAGAGTTCGTTCCTTGAACGTGAAGTATTTTTCCACAACATCCCTCCAGCCTTGAAACGATCCAATCTTACAAACCGCCTACAGTGTAACCTAACGAATATACCGTGTAATTTAATATTTAAAAACGGATAAACAAGTGAACAAGATATTACTTGATGATTATCACTATTTAGAAATAACTCTCTTTTATATTCCCTGTTCTAAAGAAAATTTGCTACGAGATGCATTTAATATCCCAATTTTAACAAAAAGTGGAGTTAGCGGGTTTCTAGACCCTTCATATCGTGCGTGCGGAAGAAGACTGTTACATCTCAAAATGTGTAACTGTTCAGGAGAGCTACTTAAAGATTATTATTTTAGAAATGTTTTTTTATCATTAAATGTACTTTATAGTTAATCACAAAAATTATGTTAAAGTACGGCATTTAGACGTTACATTAAGATGTTAGGATACATTATTATTTAGTTTTTTTATTTTGGTAAAAACAGGAATATGTAACTCTCTTGAATATTTTTTTGTTGTTTTTAATGTTGTTTTTTAACTGTTTTTTTTTAAAGAATATACAATTAAAACTTTCTTTTATAGTTAAATATTTAACAGATAACAATCAAACGGTAAATATACGGATCATTTAAAACATCAAAATATCCCCAAAAATGCTTATGTAACTCTCTTTTACAGAAAATATACACAAAGGTAAGTTTTGTAACAGTTTATTATCTAGTAAAAAAATAAACAAATACAATATCAAAGCTAAATTAAAACATTAAAAAATTCTTAAGTCACTTTAAAACATAACTTTGGCTTAGTATTAAATACTTCCAACCTAAATATAAACATAGAATCTAAAAAAAAATCGAATTGCCGCTTAACAATTAACTCAAAGTTAAGCAAACACTAACCTAGGTAGATTTTATGTTTAAAAAAATCTAGAGATAACTTAACAGAACATAAAAATTTAAAAAGAAACATAAAAGTCAAAAAGGATTCTGTTTATACCTTAGCTATACAGCTTCTACAAGTTTTGAAAAAAATCCAAATAGTACATTGGCACACACTTTTTTTTCTCAATTAGGTCTAATAATCCTTTTTTCTTGGCATCAGAAATTCCTGGTTTTTTAGAATAAGCGTTTTGCAGTTCAATGTTATCAAAATTTATGATTTTCCTTTCACTTATTATTTCACTTTCCGTATAATTTTCATTGTAGCTGTATTTAAAAAATAAATTGTTTGGTTTATTTTTTTCTACCCGTATTACTTTTAAATCATTAAACCTAACATTTCGGGGATTTACAAACAGATCGGCTGAAAGTTTTTTTATATCAAGCATGTCCTTAAAACAAAGTTCATTAACCTTATAAGATTTTTTCGTTTTTTTAGCATTTCTTATTATACTTATGTATTGTTCGGGTACGTAAATTGGGTTGGCTTTTTTAAATTTTGTAATTTCTGACTCAATTCTAGCATGAACGCTATCACCTTCACTTTGACTGTGTCCCTTAATTAAAAATTTATGTGTTATGGAATTAACATTTAATTTATTTACTGCAAAGATGTAAAGAGCTAAAATAAATTTGTTTTTATTTTGTCCCGGACAATTATCCGAGTAAAATATTACATCTAGATTTTCTGAGTGTTCTTGAGTTAAGCCTTCTAAATATTTCAAAATGCAAGTCCCAATATCATTGGCTCCTCTTAAGCATTGGCCTTCATGCCATACATAACAAGTACCTTCGGTTTCTTTTATGTCAAAAATGGTCAAATTGAATACATTTAGTTTAGAAACATAGTAAAAAGAATTTGCTTGTCCCGTTGGACATGGTAAAACTTTTTGGAGATCGTACACTAACACTTTTACATTACTGTCCATATTCTGCTTATCTGTCTCCTTCTCTAATCTGCTTAGCTCTTTCTCTTGTATATGCCGATTATACTTTTCTTCTAATTTCTTCCTTTCTTCATCTGTTGCATTTTGATATTCAATACAGAGCTCGCACTGATCTTTTTTTGGCAAATGGAATGCAATATTATATTCTTCATTAAATATTTTGCTATAAAGCTGGTAGTTTCCAAAATCTTGATTTTTTTTTTGCTCAGACTTACATAGTCCCTGTGAATATCCATTAAACTTTTTCCACCTTCTATATACTCTTTGGTTGTTCTGCTTCGACAGTAATGACTGTCAATTCTAGGTATTGAATTAATATGGTTTCTTATTTGGGTTTTAATTTCATCGCTTATCTTTTTATGATTTTGGTGCCTCCCCCTTTTGTCTGTCTTAATCACTGTCCCACTTTCGCAGCTTTTTTGTTTTTTTAGTACCGTCTGAATTGTTCTGTTGTTTATGGCTAACGTTGCCATAAAAAATTTTTTACAAACACGTACCTTTGTGCTTGATATTATAAAATGGAATGCATTATTCGGGTTTCTAGGCTGTTCAGTATTGCTATACTTATATTTTGGATTTATTGACGTCATGTTAGATGAAATGTATTCTCGTTGCTTATTAATATCTCCGAGACTATAATATTCATTAAAAATATGTAATCGTTGTTCCTCCAAAATTTTAATATAGCATTTCAAACGACATTTCTCATTGCAAGGTAACTGAATGGATTTTTGCGGATGTTCTCTTTGCATTTTAATTTTTGTTCCATCTTCGTTTTTTTTTATTTGTGTGGAAAAGTAAGCTTTTCCTGTATTCCTTAATATTTTTGTTTGATTTTTTTTCCATAATAATACATTTTTCTTTTTCCTTTTGCCCATTTGTTTTATTTCAGTCTCATTTATAAGTTTTCGTTTTTTTGGTTGATGGATATTCTCTTCTTCCGATGTATCAGAATTATTTGGCGAGTTTCTATTCTCGTATAATGGATCCTTTACACTATCATCTGATCCAAATGGATCATGTTCCATCAGATTCTGATGAAGATGATGAGTCAGATGAATTCGATGATGAACTACTTGAAGAGGTTGACGAGCGTCGCACTGAGGTTCCTAAAAGAAATAATTAAAACCAAAATATTTAATCTTACTTTTTTTACCTAGGAAAAACGTATTAGTTTTGATTTTGAGTGCCAACATCACTACTATCCTGGTTCTGAATTTCTTTAAAATGAAAATCTATATTTTCTAAGAATTTGGAAATAGTAAAATTTAGTTTTATAGTTATTAAGTATTTGCATATTCTATACCTTCAAAATCAGTTGCTGTGATTGGATCTTCTTCTGAAATATTTGATATGATTGTTTTATCTTGATAAACACACGATGATAAACTGCTCGTAGATGGTATTGATAAGCAGGAAAGTAAAGATTCTAGAAGATAAATTAAATAGAAACACCTATATAGTCTAAATTAATTTTTTTTTTACCTTGCAAGGGAGCAGATTTTTGAAAAGAGCCGAACTGCTGACCCTGTTTATAGATTTGTGATGTTTCTTCAGATTGACAGTTTGCTTTTTCTTAAAAATAGAAATTTATCTAATTAAGCTTTACGGCTATTGCCTATTTACTATTCTACCTTCGAAGTCCGCCGATATGAGCTGATTTTCTTTTGAAGTATTTGTTGTAAGTATTTCATCTTCTTGAATATTTGTTACCATTTTTAAAATGCGCAAGCTTCGATTTTCATACGTTCCAGTCATTTTAATCTGCAAACAAATTACAACATAAATTATTTTTATAGGGGTAAACAAAAACGTGAAAAACAGTATTCAAACAGCACGAATACGTGCTAAAAAGATGTATACTACAACTGTATACTATACACTGCAAGGACGTATTATTATCGAACGTATTTAATTAAGATTTGCTTAAGCTGATCGCAATGTTACGTCATAGCAAACACTAAGGATGTGACGTAACTGTTTCAACGATCCAATTAAATAATATACCTTACTTATAAACATGCAGTATATTTTCTTAATTGAGGCAAAGGGTTTTGCGTAAAAGAATTTAAACTCATTTGATGGATTAACAAAGACAAAAAACTTCGAAACCACCTAAAGATATACATAACAACGGCGTAAGCTGTTATGTTTGAGTAGCAGAAATAAGTAAAATCTTGTAAAAAAAGTAGCAATTGAAAAATTATCCCTTTTATTTCACCTTGTATGTTATTTTGGCTATTCACCATTTTTCAATTGAAACAAATTTAAATTTTGATACGTTAAACCCTATGTTGCGTATTAAAACAACTTACTGTATACACGGAATTAAGACAAAATATCTTAAGAAAAACGTTACATTTTGGAATAAAACAAAATTAAATTAACATGGCTAGTCAAAGACATTACAAGTCAAAATGTTTCTTTTTTTCTTATAACTTATCAACACTATTTAATATTTTTTAATGCCAAAAAGTTATATTTCAAAATGTAACCCTCTTTTAGATAAAATTAATATAATTTTTACTTACCAAAAAACACAAACACTCTTTAACAGGAAAAACACTTAACAATTTGCACCAAATAGAAATGTTACAGTTTTGCTCAAAGCGGACCGTCCTTTCCCGTTGAGAGCTAGTGTTAAACTGAACTGCAACGGTTTTGTTGAGCAGCGCAATGTTTTTTTTTAAATATGCCGGTGTGACATCTCACCATCTCTTGAGAAGTAGTTGAACTAAACATGTAACACTATTCTAGATTAAAGAAAATTAATTTTTAGGTCGTATTTTGCAGAAATCTTAAAAAGTGCAAATTTTGAGTTGTAACAGTCTTCTTCCGCACGCACGATATATAATAATAATTTAATTTTCGGATCGATATTCGTTACTAACCGAACTGCTGAGTAACGAGTAGTTACCTTATCACCATCTCTAGTGTTAATTTCTTCTTTACTGTCTGATTGCAATTTAATGTTATTTCAAGACACATAGGTAATATGTGTCTTACTAGACAACTGACTCGTTTATTTATTTATTTCGTTGTCTGTTAATTAAAGGCAACAGTAAATAAATGCCGTGTCGCCCCAAAAAACATTCCGAGTTTATTTAGTCATAAAATGTCTTTTTATAGTATGTAGTTTTGAGACTTTTTTACTGTGATATGTGCCTTAAAACTTATATATTAATATAGTTTAGCACTTAATAATAGCGGACTTAAGGACTTTAAGATTAGTCTTAGGATAAGAAAGAATTTATTATTTTATTTATAAATTATACGATAAGATTATAAGCAAACGCTGGTTTTCCTCTAACATCCCCCGTCTGTCTTGCTCCCGTCGTTGTAACGCTCCTCGTTCCTGTTGAACTCTTGCACCTCGCCGCTAGCGAAGATCAAATAAAAAATATTCGTCGCGAAGAATACGCCGAAGGCGATCCAGAACACTTCCCGCCACTCCGTCAGACTTTCCTGTAGGATCAAAAACTTTAGCCTTAAAAGTCATGTGACAGAGAGAACGATGACATCAGGATGTCACTGATCTCGTTCTATTCCCCATAGAAATAATAATAATAATAATAAGCCTTTATTTCCAACAGGCAACTTGCTCAATAACAGGAAACAGTTGCAAAACAATGAAAAATAGAGTTAAAAAAAAACACACACAAACAAACCTAAAAGAATGAAGAATGAAAAGAAAAGGAAAACAGTAAAGTAAAGTCACATTCTCAAAAGTCATCTAATCCCAAGAGTAATGATCCACCAAGATATCGATAATCACATGAACCGGAGAGAAATTTATATCGCACATGTGACAGATCCGATTAAATATAGTGCATATTATATATAGTGGCGATTTCAACAGGATGTTAGTATGAGGCCTTGGCAGAAAGAATGTTTGGGGATGTCTAGCATTAAGCCTAGGCACCATGAAACGTATACCAGAAAGAAGTACAGGACTATCAATGAATCCATGCAGGAATTTTACAGAGAAGATTATTTTTCTGAGATGTAATGGATGTAGATTGAAGCGTTCCAATAGTTGCCGATGATCAAACCCTCTTACCTTGCCTGAAGGCCAAAAACTTAGCAAATCTACAGCAAAGGAGACCAACATGATTCTGATAGAGCGGGTTCCATATAATGCAGCCAAACTCCAGTTTTAATCTCACAAAGCAACAGAAAAGCAGTCTTAATGTAGATTCCAAAGTAAAACTTCTAATTATGAACCCAAGCCTTCTCAGGGCTGACTTGACTATGTTATTGAAGTGTGGAACGAATGTAAATTCAGAGTCAAAGGTTATACCAAGATCAGTAATTTGCTCTAATTTACTCAAAATAGTATCATTAATAAAGTAATTAAAATTTAAGGATGTTTTTGATCTAGAGTAACTGACCACACTACACTTAGCCCCATTCAAGCCTAACCTGTTAACAGCGCACCATACCTCCAATGTATTTAGACAGTTCTGAAGAAAAACACAATCCTCCAAACCATATACATTTAAAAAAAAAAATTAAGAAATAACTTACATGCGGGGTTAAGACCCCGGCCAAATAAGGAGTGATAATACCAGTGACGGCCCCGGCAGTATTCTCAATCCCCATAACGGTGGCGGCGTAATTCGGGGACAAATCTAACGCGTTGATCTTCATTCCGCAGTAAAAGGCGCCCATGAACCCCATCGCTATGCTGAACATGGTCACTGCTAAAGCCCCATTTTGGCCAGAATATGAGGCCAGTACTAGAAAGATCGCTGGCCCCACTGAGGCTAAAAACCCCATTATTATGAAACAACAAGAAAAGAATGAATTTAAGGGAAATCTAACCGATAGTGGTGAAAAGCTTTCGGGCGTTAGTAACTGAAATGTAGTTCTTCTTAATGATCCAGTCGCACAACCAGCCCGACCCCATAGAGACGATATACATGGCAATATAAGGGACGCTTGACCTACAAAAATATATATACAGGGTGATTCAAAAGTAAGCGGCATCCTTTCAGGGGCGTAATCCTTGTATGAAAATAAGGCAAAAAGTTCATATTAATATGGGTTCGAAATTGCTTCCTAAGGGAGCTACGCCCCTTTGAATAGGACCCCTTGAAGACAATTTTTTTCTATAACTTTAAAACCCTTTAGAATTAAATTTTGAAAATTGGTGTACTGCATAAACATTCGTTGTGAATAAGATTCTAAATTCAAATTTTTTAAATTTTATTCAGGTGCGTCACATGCGGGGGTTGGTAAGGGTAAAAACTTCCCTTTTTTTTTTACTCTTTAGGTTATTGTGATTTTGTTTGAAAATTATAAAATTTTAGAGTCTTATACGTAAAAAAGGTACTCTTAGTTCAATTCGATAGAGCGTACCATTTACGAGAAAATCGACTTTGAAAATTTTCTGATTGCGTATGTTTAATACATAATAAAATTACTGGATACGCATTTAAAACGAAGTTGGCGGTTGTTTTTTGGTTTTTGGCATTTAAATGACTGATAAATGTCATTGTAAAATACAATTTACTTTGTCAAAGTAAAATTAGTTTCATAAAGTGTTTTACAAATTACTATTTATTATTAATAAGAAGGGCATTGCCTTTGTTGAGTTTGGTACTTTGTGTTTCTAAGTTTAAAAAGCAAACATGGATTTTACGTATCAAGAACAAGCTGATATTCATATTATGTTTGGAAGAGCATTTGGTAATTGTGTTGAAGCAAGACGATTGTATCATGAGGCATTTCCTAATCGACGAGTGCCACACCGTACGGTTTTCGCAAGAGTAGATCGTAATTTAAGGGAAACAGGTAAATTCAAAAATGTGAGTAATATCGCATAATATCTACTTAAATTTTGCTTAAGGAACATTTCAAAGACAGGAAGTTGTTGGGCGACCAAGAAATGCCAGAACCCTAGCATTAGAAGAACGCGTGCTAGATCGTATTGAAGAAGATCCATCTTTGAGCACTCGCATCATCGCAAATCAAGAAGGGTCCTCTCAGTCAACCGTATGGAGAATTTTGCACGATATGTTACTCTACCCTTATCATATTCAACGGGTTCAGGCTTTGGAAGAGCGAGATTTCCTTCCTCGTGTACACTTCTGTAATTGGCTAGAAGAAAACCGCATAGCTTTTGAAAATTTTGAGAAGAAAATTTTATTTACTGACGAGGCCGGCTTCACAAGAAACGGAATTTTCAATTTCCACAACAACCACCTATGGACGGATGAGAATCCCCATGCTACGGTACAGAAGGCACATCAGCAGCAGTTTAGTTTAAATGTGTGGGCGGGAATAATCGATGGGCATTTAAAAGGACCTGTATTTATGCCGCAACGACTTAATGGACAAATTTACACGATTTTTTTACAGAATGAATTACCACAAATATTAGAAAATCTACCACTTCAATTACGAGCACAAATGTGGTTTATGCACGATAGTGCCCCCCACATTTTAGCATTCTCGCTAGAGAACATTTAAATAATGCCTATCAAAACCGCTGGATAGGTCGTGGAGGTCCAGTGCCATGGCCACCACGGTCTCCTGACCTAAACCCCCTTGATTTTTATTTATGGGGACACCTAAAACAACTAGTTTATTCCCGCCCTATACCCAATATTGATGTTCTCAGGCAAAGAATAGAGGAAGGATTTCAGACAATTAAAAACAATCCAAGAATTCTACCACGTGTGCACCATAATCTAATAAAAAGATTAAGAGCTTGCCGTGACGCGAATGGTAATAATTTTGAACACTTTCTATAAATTGTTAAATAAAATGTGAGTAAAAAGTGTCTTTTTTGTCGATCGTAATGCGAATTAATTTTCACCAATAAACATACGCAATCAGAACATTTTCAAAGTCGCTTTTCTCGTAAATGGTACGCTCTATCGAATTGAACTAAGAGTACCTTTTTTACGTATAAGACTCTAAAATTTTATAATTTTCAAACAAAATCACAATAACCTAAAGAGTAAAAGATAAAGGGATGTTTTTACCCTTACCAACCCCCGCATGTGACGCACCTGAATAAAATTTAAAAAAATTGAATTTAGAATCTTATTCACAACGACATGTTTATGCAGTACACCAATTTTCAAAATTTAATTCTAAAGGGTTTTAAAGTTAAAGAGAAAAAATTGTCTTCAAGGGGTCCTATTCAAAGGGGCGTAGCTCCCTTAGGAAGCAATTTCGGACCCATATTAATATGAACTTTTTGCCTTATTTTCATACAAGGATTACGCTCCTGAAAGGATGCCGCTTACTTTTGAATCACCCTGTATATATAAAAAAATTATTATTTAAAAGGGGTTTATGCCGCTTACATTTGCCCATTTTTTTGCACGTTATACCCCAACACGCCCTTCATGTATTTGGGCAGATCGGTGGTCATCATGTAAAAGCCCCAGTCGTGCCCCACTTGGGCGAACACCAACGCGACGACCGGCATGTTGGTGCAAATGGCCCCCCAGGGGATGTGTTTCTTTTTTAAACTGGTCGGACTCACTGTACATAAAAAAGCGATATCAAGGGGGTTAAAGGGAGGATTTTTATTAGGTCAGGCTCACCCACTTCCCTTTTCAGGAACTCCCTCTCCTTGTCGGATATGAAGGGATGACTGTCGGGATCTGAGTAGCACAACAGCTGCCAAAGGACGTACCAAACGAGGCCGGTGGCGCCGAACAAGTAAAACACCGAGGACCAGTCTTTGGTTGAGGTGATTATTGAGCCGCTTATCAGGTTACTAATTATGGTACCTTGAAGTTGATTTGTTTGAGAGTTATTATAGTAAATTTGAAATGAAATGTCCGGGGCATTTCGCCCATTTGGAAAACTAGACTAAATTCTATTGCGAAATTCGTTAAAGATAGAAGTTTATTCTGAGCGTCTTCTAGAGATGTTGAGGCCCAACATATACAGAGTGTCAATTTGAAAACTTCCCACCCCTATTATCTCGAAACGGGTTAGGTTTTTATAAAATCGCTAGGACACGTCGATTTTATTTATGCAGAAATCACTTCGCCTCTTTCAACCCCCTACCCCCCAGAACCTCCCTCTCAAAAATCTTATATAGGGGTTGAGTGATACCTCATTTGAAAGAACTTTTTATTCTCTACATTTTGGCACCTTATTTTTTAAATTTGAGTGCTGCGTTGCCGAGTTAGGGTTATTTAAACATTGTTAAATTACTTATTATTAAACATTATTCCTGTAAGTGTTTTAAATACGTTGAAGCTATGATTTCTATTGGAACGTGTTTGACCATAAAGCGAAAGTGTTTATCAATCCGACAAATTCTTTTGGTCATGAAAGATAAACATTTAATTTGTTTGTACGTTGTTTGAAATTTGAAAGTCTAACTTAAAATTAATTTATAATATTAGTGTCTACATGTCTCTGGTGTTTTAGTAGTGCATAACAAACAAGGGCAAATGCTATGATTGCCTTTTTTTACGCACAAAACAAATGTAAACATTGTCAAAATAACGTGATTACTTGTGCAGTGTTGCCAACTGGCCTGTTGCTTTTGTAATAGTAATCTGGCTTCATCATGGAATGTAATGTCTGCAAGGACAAAAATAATGTTTTTAAATGTGATGGATGTCGAAAGGGAGTGTGCAAGGCCTGTGCAGGATTAACGGCTTCTGAAGTTAAAGTCTTACAACTTAGTGCTCGAGTTATGATTTTTCATTGTAAGAAATGCATCTCTCTAGAGACATGTCGTCTTTTACAAAATACCATTGAGGATAAGACCACTATCATTTCCACCAAAGATGAGATAATTGCCTTACTAAAAAGAAAAATTGAAGACTTAGAAAATACCCAGAAATCATCAAATTCTTTAACTATAACATACAGTAATGCCTTGTCAAATCCAGTGAAGCAGGTACAAAGTAAACATACTAACCATAATTTGCCGAGCTTGATAATTAAACCCAAACGCAACCAGAGTATTGAAAAAATGGAGGCTGATTTAAAGCAAAATATAAATCCATCCAACCTAAAAATTGCTATTCGGGGTACCCGTACTACCTCAAGTGGTCACTTAATTGTCAAGTGTCAAAATAAACAAGATCTGGATGCTCTGAAGAAGGAAGCTGATAAGAAACTTGCCGGATATGACATTGATATACCAAAATTAAGAAAACCCAGAATAAAAATACCAGGCTATGATGGTAAAATTGCCAAAGAGGACTTGGAAGGGTGTATAAGGGAACAAAACAAATTTATTGACCCAAATGATGAGCTCAATATAACATTTTTGAAGAAAGTAAAGGACCGTTACACTGTTTTTGCAGAATGTTCTCCTTCCCTATTTCATAGGTTTATGGCTGTTGGGAAGGTTTTTATTGGCTGGGAGAGATATGCTATATTCGAAGATATTTCTGTTATACGCTGTTTTAACTGTCAAGAACATTTCCATAGAGGTGACAATTGCCCGAACCAACCAGTTTGTGAATCATGTTCTGGTTCTCATAGCTCTCGAGACTGCAATAATGCTGCGCACAAGCAATGTAAAAACTCTATCAACACCAACAATAGACACAAACTAAATTATAAGACTGACCATAAAGCTAATGATTTGGACTGTCCTTCCTATCAATATTTATTATCTGTTTTGAGAGCTAAAATCGATTATGGATCTATCAATGGCTGACACACGAGAAGAGATTGAACTTCTAGAGAACCTGGACAATTTAGGTAATAACATTAGGGAGGAAACTATTTTAAATTGTGATTTATTGGGGAATAATATTGAACTAGATAATAAGATTATAAATGTTTTACATCTTAATATTCGTAGCTTAAAAAAAATTTTTGATCAGTTAGTTAGTTTTCTTGAAAGCTATAGGCTTAATTTTTGTGATATTATTGTGCTTACAGAATGTTGGCATATAGAGAATGCTAATGGGTTTTGTATGTACTATAATAATGCAAGTTTTAATCAAAATGATGGCACAGTTGTTTATGTTAGGTCCAACCTAGTACACGATGTAACACATATTGAGCTTGCCCTATCAAAAGTAACATTAACGAGTATCAAATTTAAAGTAAACAATTACTCAATAAGACGCTTTTGTATATACAGACCACCTTCTACTAATACACATAATTTTCTTTCGGATCTCGAAACTTTCTTTACAGATTCATTTACCAGTCAGATTGACATTATGTTAGGGGATATAAATTTGAACCTTCTTGATGAAAACAATAATGAAATTATTACATACCAGGCTATTCTGAACCACTTCGGTTTTATTTCTACCATAAACTCAGCCACTAGGGTTACAACTGACTCATCTAGTTGTCTGGATCATATATTCTTGAGAAGAAAAAATGGTTCTAAGATTAATTGTTCTTCCTTTCTCATTCAATCTGCCATAACTGACCATTTTCCCACCATGTTGCATATTACTGATACAGTTGGGTTGCAAAAAAACAAGGAGGAGGTAAATTCTTATACAGTTAGAATAAATTATACCATATTAACAAATTTTATACATAATCAAAATTTTGAAAGCATTTTTAACAATGATGATCCAGAACTAGCATTGGAAATTTTATACAGTACTATTACACAAGCATTAAATCATTCAAAAACCCAAAAATTATGTCAAAATAAGTATAAAAAAATAAAACCATGGATCACAATTGGTATAATTAATAGTATCAAAAAGAGGGACAAAATGAAAAAAACACTACTAATTCATAACAATTTAGAAAACAAAACTGCCTTTAATAGTTACCGTAATACCTTGTGCACGTTAATCAAGAAATGTAAACAGGATTATTACAAAGCCAAAATCGAGTCTAGTGGTACTGACCTAAAAAAAATATATAAGATAATAAATGAAGTAACAGATTCAAACAGTAACCAAGATTTTAAGTTTAACGTAACTAACAATAATTCTAGTTTTAATAATAAGTTGGATATGGCAAATTTTTGCAACAAATATTTTGTTGATGTCGGTTACAATATGTACACTATCGGACAAAAGTAAAGAAACTTTTTAAATTTGCGTTTTATTTGAATACTTCAAAACTAATGCAGTTCTACACATAATGAAAATCAACAATAATTGTTAAGATTTAATTTGTATAAAGTAAAATAAATTGTAGAAGAAAATCCTAAGATTTAATTTAATTAAACAAAATATTTATGAGACAAAAGTAGAGAAACTAAATTTTATTCCAAAAGTACAAGTTATTTCTTATTTCTATCTTAGAAAAATTAATAGTAAGTAGAGTATCCCTTATTGGCAATCACCTCGCGGCATCGATTTGGCATGGATTCCAACAGTTTCATAATGGTTTCCTCTCCAATAGAATTCCAGGAATCTTGTAAAACTTTTATAAGATCATTTTTATTACTGATCTGATGTTGCCTTACACGCCGGTCTAGTTCCTCCCAGAGGTTTTCAATCGGGTTAAGATCGGGACTTTGCGCAGGAAAGTCCATAACCCTAATATTTTCCGATAAAAACCAATCTTTGACAACCTTTGATTTATGTTTGGGGTCGTTATCTTGTAGGAATATCCAAGTCAAAGGTAAATTATCCTCAGCAAAGGGTAGCATTACATTTTGTAGGATGTCTAAATACACAAATCGATCCATGATACCCTCAATGATGTGTAATGGTCCTGTACCGAACCCAGAGAAGCAACTCCATACCATGCAGGAGCCACCACCATGCTTTACCGTAGGCTGTGTATATCTTGGATCGAATCTTTTGCCTTGTGGTCGATGTACCCATGAGATTCCATCGGACCCAAACAAATTGAACTTACTTTCATCAGTAAAAAGAACTTTTTTCCAGTCGTTGGTTGTCCAATGCAAATATTTTTGTGCAAAGTTGAGTCGGGCCTTCTGATTCTTCTTGCTAATAAACGGCTTTTTAGCGGCTCTTCTACTAAATAATCCTCCTTCCCTCAGTCGTCTTTGTATGGTCTTAGAACTAACATTAACACCAGGTAATTCACTTAAAATTTTATTTGCTGATTTGTGAGGATCAGACTGGGCAATTCTTTTTATCATCATTTCCATGTGTTTGGTTGTTTTTCTTGGGCGGCCACTTTTTTTAATGCTTTTTGTTGAATTTCGTGTTTTAAAATTAGAAATTGTCTTGCTAACAACGGACTTATGCAAATTAAGCGTTTTACTAATGTCCACTTGTCGTATACCACTCTTGTGTGCATCAACTATTTTTCTACGAAGGTCTTCAGACAAATATCTTCCGCGAGGCATGTTGATTAAAAAATCTATGCAAAACTATCAACAGAACTCACGTAAAGCGAACTAAATACTAAATTTGGACGATTGATATTTAGGTTTCTCTACTTATGTCATCCGAAAATATTTGAATTCTTTTATTGTAAATAAACAACTTATAAGAGGCATGTAAAATGCGGTAAAAAAACGCAGTTGTTGAGAACTACAATATTTGTAGTAAATATTTAATTTAAATACATGGTTTCCGTAAATCAAAGAATTTTTAGAAGTTTCTCTACTTTTGTCCGATAGTGTATAATAAAATTAAAAATCCTCCAGATTCCCTGCAAATAAAACCATCCACACAGGCTTCAATGTTTCTAAGACCTACTAATAAGAATGAAATTATCAAACAAATTGCTTCTTTAAAAAATTCCTCTGCACCCGGAATTGATGGTATTACAACCGATATTATAAAACATATTCATATCTATATTTCTTCCCCTCTCGCACACATTATAAATTTAATTTTTCAAACTGCAAAGGTCCCAAAAAAATTTAAACAAGCCATAGTAAAACCTATTCACAAGGCAGGTGATAAATCAAATATAAATAATTATAGACCCATAAGTATAATGAACATTTTTTCGGAGGACCGCCTGGTGGAATTTTTTAATCAAAACAATATAATTTCTAAGAACCAATTTGGTTTCCAGAGTGGCCTCAGCACAACCGATGCAGTTTGTGTGCTTTGTGAGCAAATAACAGACCATTTGGATGGTGGCAGAAAGTGTCTTACGGTCTTCCTAGACCTAGCCAAGGCATTTGACACGGTCCCTCATAACAAATTGCTCCAAGTCCTAGAATCCTATGGGATAAGGGGAACCGTGTTAGACGTTTTTGCTGATTATTTGATGGATCGAGCGCAATCCGTCAAAGTTGAAAATACTATAAGTGAACCCCTTCAAATTAAAATGGGCATCCCTCAGGGGACTGTTCTGGGTCCAATTTTATTTGGAGCATATGTAAATTCCTTAACCAATATGTCAATACAAAACGGTAGTACTATCTCTTATGCTGACGACACAGCAGTAACTTTCTATGGGGAAACATGGGATTTGGTGAAGGAACATGCTATAAACGGTATAAAGAGAATAAAACACTGGCTAGACTCATTTAAATTATCATTAAATATCACTAAAACTATTTATATAGCATTTTCCCTCACAGCTGCAAACCGTCCATCATTTAATAGTATTTACATAGATAGTCTTATGGATAAACTTCATGAAGTCCACTCTACAAAATATCTTGGAATCTATATTGACAAACACTTAAAGTGGGACCACCACATCCTTAGACTATCAAAAAATATTCGAAAACTAATATACAAGTTTTATGTGCTCAGGGAAATATTAAATAAACAACTTTTGATTTCGATTTATAAAGCAATTGTGGAATCACTACTAAGGTATGGTCTAATTCTTTGGGGTGGGATATACCAAAACACATTGACTTCTTTAAATGTAACCCAAAACTACATTTTAAAAGTTATTTTCAAAAAAAAACAAAAGATTTTCTACTGCATTACTTTATTCCAGAAATATTTTTGATGTACGCACATTATACTGTTGGTCGCTCTGTATATATATTCACAAGTCGAATAAATTTAAGAACTTTGTTAATCATCAGTATCAGACTAGATTAAATGTAAATAGACACTTATCAATTCCAACTGTTGCCACTACTATGAAATTAAAATCAATTTTTTACCACGCACCCAAACTGTACAACTTATTACCACCATATATTAGACATACAAAAGCTGTCAAAAAATTTTGTAAAATATCTGGGGATTACATTTATGATCATTTACATGTATTTAAAAAACTACTTACTGTTAATTAATTTTCATATTTCATAGCTTTAGGCATTCATACGTGATCGTGAAGGATTTTTGTTTTCTAATGTTTAATTATTTATTGGGTGTTAAATGGAAACTTTGCAATAGTTAGTGAATGGGACATATTTTGTTTAAATATTTATTTTTATAAAATTGTTTTTGATTTTTTTGCACATACAGGTATTTGGTTACCTAGGTGCACCTTAAAATGTACTGAGATAGATTATAATTATTGGATTTTATTACACATACTTTGTAAAAACTTATATGTAATATATCCGATTTAGTGAACTTTCCTACCAGTCAATGTCACTAGGTATTTAAATCAGTTAAAATTTATTTCGATAATTTGTGTGTTATTGTTAGTTACTATGGTATACACGCTTAGGCAAAGAATTGAAATGATTTTTATTTATGGCGAGCAAGGAAAATGCGCAAGAAGAACGGCAGAAGTTTTTAATAATAGAAATCCTAATTGTAATGTAAGTCACAGATACATTTTGGACGTAGTAGCTAAATTTAATGAAACGGGTTCAGTTGGAAACAAAAAAAGGGCAAGTCGGCGTGTTTTAAACGAAGATGCTCAAGTAGAGATTTTGGGAACATTCGTTGCAGAACCCACCAATTCTCTCCGTACAGTAGCACGTCTAACTGGAATGTCACATGAAACTGTACGACGAGCATTACAGTTACATAAATATCATCCGTACAAGATGCAAATTTTACAGGAACTTCATGAGGACGATTTTGATAGGAGAATAGAGTTTTGCGAAATTATGTCCAACTTAATAAACACTCGTGCAATTGTGGTAAGCAACATTTGCTTCAGTGATGAATGTACCTTTTTCCTAAACGGCCATGTCAATAGACAGAATTGTCGATACTGGAGTGAGGACAATCCCCACATTTTCAGAGAGAGTGCTACACAGCGGCCACAAAAAATTAATGTTTGGGCCGGTATTCTTGGAAATGCTGTTATAGGACCGTTGTTTATTGAACATAAGTTAACTAGAGAGCTCTACTTACACCTACTTAAAGATGTAATTGATCCTTTGATAACAACTGAACTGGAAAATCAAGTTGGTAACATTTTGCAAGAAAACGAACTACACTTTCAGCAAGATGGAGCTACGCCGCATTATTTTCGGCCAGTGCGGGAGTGGTTGAATAACAGATTCCCTAACCAATGGATTGGTAGAAGGGGACCGATAGAATGGCCTGCTAGGTCACCAGACTTAACGCCGTTAGATTTTTTTTTATGGGGGCACATAAAATCGGTTGTTTACAAAACTCAGCCTGATGATATCGAAGATTTAAAAAGAAGAATTACAGAGGCAAGTAGGGCTATTCCAGAAGAGGTATTTCAGAATGTTCGGGAAGAATTTGGGAATAGACTTTATTTTTGTTTGGAGAACAATGGAAAACACTTTGAACACCTCTTAAAGTAGATGTGTTAATAAAATAAATTTTAGGCGTGCTTTTGTAAAGACCATAATTGTAACGGCTATGCAAATGTTTAGTAAAAATAATATTAACCTAAATAACATGTTTCAATGCAAATCATAGCTTTAACGTAATTAAAACACTTACAGGAATAATGTTTAATAATAAGTAATTTAACAATGTTTAAATAACCCTAACTTGGCAACGCACCACTCAAATTTAAAAAATAATGTGCCAAAATGTAGAGAATAAAAAGTTCTTTCAAATGAGGTATCACTCAACCCCTACTGCCATTTAAGATTTTTGAAAGGGAGGTTCTGGGGGGCAGGGGGTTGAAAGAGGCGAAGTGATTTCTGCATAAAAATTGTTCCCCCTCGATAATAAAATCGACGTGTCCTAGCGATTTTATAAAAACCTAACCCGTTTCGAGATAATAGGGGTGGGAAGTTTTCAAATTGACACCCTGTATTTAGTCGGCATTAATGCTTCTGTCATAGTATATGGGGGCCAAATCATTAAGGCCCCAACAAAAGAATTGTACGTTTTTAGGGTTTTCATTAAAAAAAATTATAGGAGAGTTATACAGGGTGTCCCGAAATTACACCGCAATATTTTACCAGTCGCATCTTTGTCTAAAAAAATAAGACACAACTCATAAATTGACCCTTAACCGGGTGGCACTACATTGCACCTAATAAGGTTTTATTGCTCTATACATTTCTGAAATAGAGCATAGGAATTATACTATTAAGATGGTACTCACCCATCTGATTCCCGGCATAAATAAGGGCGCCAATTTTTCCCCGTTCGTTCGACGGCACCCAGCTGGCCAACAAAGCATTAAGGGCCGGATACGTGGTACCCTAAAACATCATCGATTTTAAAGCAAAAAACTGGTTTTTTTTTGCGCAACAACTAATATCAGTACCTCACCCAATCCTTCTACCACCCTCATGAAAATCAAGGTGGCAGCGCTCCCGCCGGTAGCATAAAGTACCCAGGGGGTGACCAAAGTAAATAGGGCGGATACGAGCAGCCCTAGGCCCAACGTGTACTTTCCGCCGTACTTTTCCGATAAATAACCGCCGAGCAGTTGGGTACCGGCGTAGCCCCAATAGAACGCGCTGAGGATCAACCCCTGGGTGGCCGAGTCCCAATCGTACAACTTGTCGGGGTCCTAAAAGGACACCCTTTTTAGGTTATGGCGGCACTAAAACGCGCGTTTACTTACGGTGACGACATTTTTGGTGGCCGGAACCATTTCCGTGATCGCCACCGATATGGAGACCCTCATCGTGTACGAGTTGACGATCGCCAAAAATCCCATGATGCCGAGCACGTACCTTTGGGGTACGACGAACGCTGGAAATATTCGAATTTGTCGCCGCCAACGGGTTAATTTATGCGGTAAAACTCACCTTTTGAGACACTTTGACGCCATCCCGCCATTTTTATTAATTTTTTTTTTATTTTCGGGGTCCCGGTGGTGCGACGTGACCGACACAAAAGAATCTAATATAGTTGCATAAGTGCTTCCTGAAGTGCTGATTAACATTATTAAGGATCTTTTATCGGTCTCTCAAGTTCTATTGTAATCGATATTTTAAATAAGTAGGTAAACAGATAATGTTCAGTAAGTTCCTTTGGTGGCATCTTGTTGTGACAACGACAACTGTTTGCATCATAAGCCTTGTGGCTTATATGTTCGTAATGCTTTGTTTTGAATGTTGGGCGTGGCTTGTTATGACACTGTCAGTCACGCCCAGATTGAAAATAAATAATTTAAACCAGTCCCTCGGTTTGCTAACAATCTATAGATGAATGTCCAGATTTTTTTTCAGATATTTGAAGTAAATCAATTTAGTGGAACCAGGCTCTAAACGCCCCCCCTTTATATAATTGATTTCTTGTAAGCGGATAAATGGGCGTGGCCGCAACGAAGCTGTCTCCCTTTGGGCGTGGCATATTTAGTGAGGTATCTATAACCACGCCCAACCTAATTAAATTTAATTGCGTTGAAATGAACAGCCACCTTGTGAGGTCGAACTAGCTGGAAGGGGGGAGGACAGGAGAAAAACATAAATATTTTATTCAAACATGTTTTTATTCAAATCCGTATTCGGATCCGTTTAAGTAGTCATTGGGTACATTCAGATCTAAAAATAAATTACGTGATTATCGCCGAAAAAGTTGTACAGGACGTCCCTTAATTATGTAGGGGCCACCCCGTGTATATTGTTTCACTGGGTAAATGAGGTGGTGGTGGTGGTACCGAATTTAAATCGGGACACCTTGTACGTCACTTTTTTGGGGGATAATCGTTTTTTTTTTAACCAATGGCCTCTATGTATGTATAAGTCCTCTCTCGCTTATACTTAAGAAAAAAAACCTCCTCACTATCTAAAACTTACTTATCACAAGGAATAACTAACATTAAATCCTTAATATATAAAAACTTTACAGGGTAATAATCTACAAGACTGTTTTGCATTTATTACTATTTATATATATATATAAATTATTATACAGGGATGGCAAAACGACAAAAGGATACGACGCTTACACAAATTATATTAGTAAATAATACATATACAGCCATGTAATTTATTTAAGGTAAAAAAAAAAACTATATTTGTGTGGGCCGAATTAATTGCTGTTCCAAGGTTCTAACGCTCACCCCGTATATATTTCCTGTGAGAAAATACATCAAAACTACACACTAATAATAATTCACCTTATCACAAGAAGAATTCAATTGCGTAACAGTTTTTAAGAGACCTCGTGTATAGGTCGTCATTGTTGTTTTTGACACGTACATTATATACAGGGACCCAACGCAACTAATTTATTAATAATAATAGTAGTAGTAATAGTACATAGAACATAT
Organism: Anthonomus grandis grandis; assembly: GCF_022605725.1. Lineage (NCBI taxonomy): Eukaryota > Metazoa > Arthropoda > Insecta > Coleoptera > Curculionidae > Anthonomus > Anthonomus grandis. Next base: position 12,309,330 of record NC_065563.1, on the reverse strand, counting down.
AGCCTCCTGCGCCAACGCGATTTTTATTACAAATTAAAAAAAAAAATATATTTATTAATCGGCCCCCTGTACATATATATAATTTTTTTTTGCGAATTTAACCTAAAAAAAAAAGAACATAAATCACAAGACGACGACGACAATGATACTAAAAATAATTATAATATTAATAATAAGGGAAGAAAGGTTACTACACGTTCAAGTCATTGGCCGGCCAAAGACCGGAACACCGACTCCGACGGTACAGTTCGGCTCTGAGTATTTTTTTTCTCTCTCTTTTCCGGTGACAGTGCGAAACGTCGAACATGTCGACAAGTACGACAGCCTCGCGCTGTTGATTAAGGGTGGGGGGGGGTGACGGTTTTTTTTTTTTTAAATAACTTTTTGACAGATGTCAAGGTGACATTCAGTAAGGCTGGTGTTATGTATGCGGAGTATTATACAGGGTGGTTGAATTATAGAGATTATTTTAAAAAAAAGCTTTCTTGTAAAGAAAAAAAGACTTTTTCAAGGTCTACGTAGTGGTATAACTTTTTCTTTATTATGACCTTAAAAAAAAAACAATTTTTATACTATTTAAATAAATTTCTAGCAGTTTTGACATTGGGTCTTCTGCAAACCGAGGCGACTTTCAAACGTTACTCTCAAAAGCAACTTGTGGGAATAAAAAGAGACGATTCTCCCCCTAAAATCCCTCAAATTTCTTGAGATTTCATGTAGAATCCAAATATGTATTTAACTTCGTTATTTTAAATGAGACGCCTTATATTTTACTGAGCCCGAATCACTAAAGAGGGAGCCAGCTTAGCGTAGTCGCCATGTACTGGACGGGCGAGCATCGTGCCTTCGTTATCGAAACATTTTTCAAAAGTAACGAATCTGTGATTACGACGACACAAAGAAATTTTCGTACTCACTTCGCGCTTGGTAGACATGATCCAGTTCCAAATCGTAAGACAATACTGTTGTGGGTTTCGAATTTTAGAGCTACAGGTTCAGCCTTAAAACGAGATCCTTTAGACTTAGAACGATCTCCTAGACGTTCCTGCGTAAAACGGGGTTAGCTATTGCATCCAAGATCAATCCGCATCCAAGACAAAAAAAGTTAGAAAGCTTAAATTTTGTGTATCAGGGAGAAGGTTATTTAATGTGCAACATTTATTTGCACAAAGTCTAAATGGAGAAAGGCACGCACCATTTGACTGCAGCATAATAAATATGAAACTGATAAGCGAACGAAGACAAGTGTGCCGCATCACAAAAATTATTTCTTCCGATAAAAAGCTGCCAAAAAAATAAATATAAATGCTTCTCTTGTTTTGGGAACCATATCTACTGGAATTGGCTTTTCGCATATTAACGAATTTAGTGCCGCGATGAATATGCCAATGATGTCGAAAACAACCTTTAGCGAGTATCATGAAGATGTAGCAGACATAATAAGAGAGTCTGCTTGGAAAACTATGGAAGAAGCAGAAACAGCAAAAAGAAATAATGAAATAGACAAAAACGGTGTTGCCTGTATTACAGTAGTCACAGATGGTGCATGGGGTAAACGATCCTATAATGTTAATTATGACTCTTTATCTGATGTGGTGAGTTTTTTTTTTAAGAATATAAGTACTATCTAATTAAAGGGTGACGACTTTAAATGGCACGGATCTCATTATGTTACTTTCAGCTTTTGCAAGCTTCATTTTTTCCTGTGTAAAAAGTGTATAATATAAAGTATATAAAATTTTGTTTTTTGGCAAGCTTTCAAACGAGATACCAAGTGGTAACTTCTTATTTGACAAAAGTTAATTATGGCTACGTCCTTCCTGGGTGGCAACCATACTTTTTTCAAAAAAAAAATTAAAGCATACTGGAGGTAAAAACTTTGTGGAGGTGATTTTAGATTTTTAAAAAATCCTTTTTCCAAGTCGCCACCCTGCTTATTATATAAGTTGAAACCTCTTGTATATTTTTTAAATGACTTAGAAAATATTTCCAAATTCCAGGCATGCATTATAGGTTACAACACGGGAAAAGTTTTGTTCATTGGTGTCAGAAATAAATATTGTTCCCTTTGTTCATGGTATGAAAACAAAAAGCTAGATATAGCAACGCACAAATGCTTTAAATACTGGGATGGAACTTCTACCGCTATGGAGACCGATATTATCTGTGAAGGATTTAAAAAAAGGGTGGAATTATATAACCTCAAATTTACGAAAATGGTAGGAGACGGAGATTCATCGGTATATAGAAAATTATTACAAGTTAAGCCTTATGGAGACCAGTTAGTGCAAAAAATGGAATGCAAGAACCACATGTTAAGAAATTTTGCTAAGAAAATAAGAGAAATTTTCCGTAAGTAAAATCAAAACCTTTTATGCTTCTTTTACAATAATGTACTTAATTTCAGAAAAAAACCGAAGTAATTCAAAAAACGTCCCAGTACCACTACTAATGCGAAAACAAGTATTTGCACGATTCCTACGGTTAAGAACAGCAGTCACCAAGGCAGTTCAACATAGATCAAAACAAGATATTCCTTTGGAGAAAAAAGTTGAACTGTTAAAAGGAGATATCCGGAATGCTCCAAGTCATGTATATGGTGAGCACGAAAAATGCCTGGAAATTGGATATTTTAATTGGCAAAAAACCAATGACAACAACTTGGTACCTGTAATGAAGGAATGTGGCATATTTGATGATATTTTAGTTTCTTTCCAAAGATCATTCCAATAGTCTTATATTAAACATGAATAATAATTTGGCCGAACATTACAATAGTGTTGTTTGTAAGTTCGTAGGTGGAAAAAGAATAAACTTTTGCCTAAAGGGCTCTTACCAAACAAGATGTGAGGCTGCAGCCTTATCCTTTAATGCAAAAACTGACTATTATCGCATTATAAGTAAAACCGCGACTGGTGAGAGTCCCAAGTATTTTACAAAAAAATACTCTAGTAAGAGGAAAAGAGTGTTAACATCACGGAAAAAACTGTTTCAAAACTATATAAAGAAACCAAAAATCGACAAAAAGTGTCTACCAGATGAAGATTATGGTCCCGAAGCCGGCTATATTCCTCTTGACGTTAAAGGTCAAGACTACTTAAAGAAGGCTACAAGTTTTTAAACAGCTTAAAAAAAAGTAAAGACGAAATTTTGCAGATTCAAAATGATACTGTTAGTCAAGCTTCGAATCCGAGATGGGTTCAAGAACGTTCTGTTAGACTTACAGCATCTAACTTTGGAAAAATTTGCAAAATGCGTCCTAAAACTTCACCAGTAAATTCAATAAAATTATTATTATACGAAAACTTTACTGGGAATCCATCTACAAAATATGGACAAGAAAGCGAGCGACAAGCAATAAAAGATTTTGAAGCTGCTGATAATATGCATGTTACTCCTTGTGGACTTTATATAGATGAGGAACTTTGTTACTTAGCAGCCAGCCCTGATAGAGTTATTGGTGAAGACGCCCTTATTGAAATTAAATGCCCATTTGTAATTTCAAAAATTGGTCCTGAAATGTGAATTAGAGAAAAAAAAATTACATTTGCTACCATTGAAAATGGTTTCTTACATCTAAAAAGGAACCACAACTATTACTATCAAATCCAGGGACAGTTGCAAGTTACAAAAAGAAAATTCTTTTTCTTTGTAGTATGGAGCCCTCTTGGATTAATTGTAGAGAAGGTAAATCATTAAAATATTAATAAGTTCTGGTTCAACCGATAATCCGTAATTTTAAGAGTATTAAAATTTAACTTTCGTTGAGGACATTTAAAAAAAATTTTAGAAGATCAATAATATTGCGATAAAGGTATAATTTTAACTCTTACTTTAACTACATACTACATAATGTATTTCTTTTTTGAAAAATGTATTATGATTTTTAAAATATGAAACATCATCATTATTCATTATAGCTATGCCTTATAATTTTTATTATATATCTATTAATTATAGTCGTTTTTCTTGCAGATTCCTCGTAATGAAGAATTTTGGAGAGTTAACATGTTGCCCAAACTAAAATATTTTTATGAATTAGGAATTAGTTGATCCACTTTATCCAAAAGGAATACCACTTAGAGACAAAGCAGAAGAATCAAACATATTATTATAGTACAATATAATCATTAGGTTTGTTCTAGCACGATATTTACGATGGTTTGAAACTAGTTTGGTGTATATCCCAGTTGCGCGTGATTAGCGTGAAAGCTCGTTGCAAACGGTTCCATTACGTAATGCCTCACACATTAACCCATAGGGAGTATGCTGACATGATATTCGTGTATGGTTTCTGTAATGGTAGCGCATTACGTGCTGTTGATGAATACCGACGTGGTTTTCCTAATCGAAAAGTTTTTCAGACAGTTTTTGCAAATGCTCAGGAATGTTTCCAAGCGTAAGAATATTTAATTCTGAACGAAAGGCGGACTAAATGTAGAAAATGAAGAAAATGTTTTGGATATGGCTGAAGAGAACCCGAGTATTAGTACGAGGCGGATTACAAAAGGACTTCAATTAGCATCACATGTGGACGTTTGGAAGACACTTAGGAAAAACGGTTTTAGGCCTTTCCATATTCAACCGGTTCAACATCTTCAAGAGGGTGATTTTGGCTTAAGGGTTCAATTTTGTGAATGGATCCCACAAAATCGAGACCTACATAAATACATTTTATTCAGATGAAAATCCTCATGCCACGTTTGAACAAAACGGTCAACAATCTTACAAATAAACTTCAGAACCGATTATTTCTGAAACGGTTGAGAATCGGATTAAAACATATGAGTTAATTTATCTTATTTTGACCTTCTGAACATGTTCCCAAAATATTTCCTTTTCCTCCCGAAACACCCTGTACAGTGTGTCCCACTTAACGGTTAGCCACCCCTCTAAAATTTTTGTTTCTTACCAATTTTCAAAAACATTTTTTTGTTGGATAGATGGTCAAAAATGGCACTTATGAGCCAAGTTCGACATTTAGAGAAAGCAGGTCATGGCCTACTGTATTCAAGTTTGAAGTGTGAAAAATCGAGAAGTAGTATTAGCGATATTTATTTTTGAAAAATGGTACTGGATTATTGTTCAGGACCACTTAAGTCATAAATTTACCAAATTTGGTTATGATAGTATACAGGGTGTTGAAATAAATTGCAGTCAAATTGTTAAAAGGCGCAATAACATTCTTAATCAAATACGAATATTTTTAAAATTTTTGGCTAATTGGCATGTGTGTTTGAGAACACAAAGGTTGGAAAGATCCTTCAATAAACAAAAATCGATCATATTATCATACTATTTTGGGCTTCACAATAATACAACTTCATTTATAATTTTTTTAGTTTTATTTCATTGTTGCAATTCACACTTCACTAGTTACTTAATAATGTAATGTAGGCTAAGCAGCAAAAACTTAAAATAATTACCTTAAGGAATTACCTAACACCAAAGATAATAATACAACTAGTATTTTATCTTTGCTAACACTTAAATTTAAAAATTAATGCCACAAAACTAAATATTGGTTCCTTCAATATGTCCTCCATTAATTCTTATATATTTTTCTATGCGTCTTCTGTTGTTTACTACCACCCTTCTTAACTGTACCCTGCTTATTTCATTACACTCTTGTCTAATGCGCTCACAAAGATCATGTAGAGTTTGCGGTCTTGATTTGTACACTCTGTTTTTAAGGGTTCCCCCAAACAAAAAAATCTAAGGGAGAAAGGTCGGGGGAACGTGCTGGCCACTGAATTAATGGACTGTTTCGTCCTATCCATCGATTCGGATAATTCTGATTTAGCCAATTCCGCACTACCACCGCATTGTGGATAGGCGCACCGTCAAATTGTATGTGTAAGTTTCTTGTTTTGGCTAATGGCAAATCATCGATTACGTCACTAAAATCACCTTCCAGGAATCTCATTTTGGATTTTCATTAAAGAAAAACGGCCCGTTCGTTCAAAATACCGCACCATACTTTAATTTTCTGCGAATACTGCCTTTTACGTTGTATCACCCAATGGGGATTTACGTTACTACACATTCTAATATTTTGAGATGACGCAATGCCGTTTGTAGTAAATATTGTCTCATCGGTGTATAAAATCTTTTTCAAAAATGTAGGGTTAGCCAAATACTCGCCTTGTAACCACAAACAATATTCCATCCTGCGTTCTTGATCGCCGTGTTCCAAAGTGTGAAGGAATATAGGCTTGAAAGGCTTCTTGTTATTTTTCTTTAAACACCTCCATATGCAATTTTTGGAAATATTTAAGTTGGCGCTAGCAACTCTAATGCTAGATTGCGGATTAGCATTAAAGTATTCAAGAATTATTTGGTTATTATTATTTGCTCGATTACGATGTAAATGAGGACGTACTCCGCCCACTGAACCTGACTGATCAAACCCCTAGTTTATTCTGGCTATTGTTGAATGGTGGATGTTTTTACCAGGATGTCTCCTGTTAAATTCCGCCGCAGCTTCACGAAATGTTCTAACTCCATCGCCAACTAGCCGCACTACTTCTACTCTTTTGCTTAAATTATAATCACCCATAATTGATCGACAAGCAGTCAAAATGAACTAAATGCATGAAAACTTTGACAAACTGTCAAGAACATTTTCTTTTATAGCATACTTGGGTAAAATTCCCATAAAATAATTTTTAACCAGACACAATCATATCAAACAAACTCATAAAAAAAACAAACAACTTCAGCCCAAAATAGAATGATAATATGATCGATTGTTGTTTATTGAAGGATATTTCCACTCAGGATTAGCCAAAAATTATAAAAATATTCGTATTCGATTAAGAATGTTATTGCGCCTTTTAAAAATTTGACTCCAATTTATTTCAACACCCTGTATACTATCATAACCAAATTTGGTACACTTATGTTCTAAGTGGTCCTGAACAATAATCCAGTACCATTTTTCAAAAATAAATATCGCTAATACTACTTCTCGATTTTTCGCACTTCAAACTTGAATACAGTAGGCCATGACCTGCTTTCTCTAAATGTCGAACTTGGCTCATAAGTGCCATTTTTGACCATCTATACAACAAAAAAAAGTTTTTGAAAATTGGTCAAGAAACAAAAATTTTAGAGGGGTGGCTAATCCTTAAGTGGGACACACTGTATATTGTATGTGGTGGTAAGAATAACGGAGATATTCTTGTTTATATGAAAAAAAAACAAGGAAATTTGATAAAATCAAAAAATATTAAATACCTGAAGAACTAACAACTTTTCGAAAAAATGTTATACGATTTTTTTATTGCAAATGACTTGTTTAATCACTTCTTAAAATTTGGCGGTTTTTATAGTAGACACCTTGTATAGTATGTGTCCCATTTAAAATAACGAAATTAAATTAATTTTTAACCATAAATAGAGACAAACTTCGTTAGTTCAAATAAGACACTCTTTATATTAATCCGCATTTGAATTACTACATAAAATCCCAAGAAATTTGAGGCCTACTTTCCATAAACGGTTTCCGATTGTTAAAGTTTCTTAGTATTCCACGTAGAATTTAACTACAACCACCCTGCATACGCATATAAAGAATTACAATAAATCCGACAATTTAAAACAAAAAAAGGTTCTTAAGGTCCCGAAAAACCGACTAACTTAGGCAAGATTTACATGAAAATATTAACAAAACTGAGATCAAACGTTAAAAAAAAAAATAAGTTTGTACTTTTCGTTCAAATAAAAACAATTTTCCTAAACGTAAACGATAATTTTCAAGTTTTTTTAATTTTTAACGGATAAAAGCAAAAGCAAATGAGAATGATTCCAACAAAATCGCGGGTTCGGGAACGATTTATCGTTAAACCGAGATTAAATTAATTAAAAAAAAACAAATTTGTACAATTCGACGATTTATTCGGACGAATCGTTCCCGAATCCCGTTATAAAAACAAGCGTAACATCAACGACAAGGAACAAAAAAAAAAATAATTAATTAAAATTAAATGACAAACATGCAATATTTACACCTTCTCCACCAGTGGGCCCGGTTATCATAGGTACGTCGATTCCCCTGCAAAATTTACATTAGACAGTTAAATTGCCGATTAAAAATTTAAAATTAAAAAAAAAAAAAAACAAAAACAGAGACAATAAATAACATTTTGAATAAAATTGGCATTTTATTTAGTTCTTGGACTATGCTGCCGTGCTACCCCGACAGGTCGTACGCGACTAAAATATGAATTTTACATCTATTTTTGTATACGAATTTTAGAAGACGTACATATCTAGAATCGAAATAAGAAAAAGTGGTAACGTGCCATTAAACGGAAAGCGAAAGGTTGTGGTTTCTACCGCATTTCATGGTCCAGGCACGCCTTGAATCGTCTTGAAATGTCACTTTTCTTAAGTAGTTGAACCCACTAGAGACATGAAGCCGCATTTCATAGTGATCGCCACAGGTTCATGGTCCTCAGATAGGTTCAAAGGTCAGAAAGTGGGTAAAAAGTGCATTTTTCGAGTCTCTATCGCATTTCATGGTCCAGGCACGCCTTGAATCATTTTGAAATTTCACTTTTCTTAAGTAGTTGAATCTACTAGAGACGTGAAGTAGCATTTCATAGCGATCGTCAAGGATTCATGGGTGTCAGACAGGTTTAAAGGTCAGAAAGTGGGTAAAAAGTGCATTTTTCGGTTTCTACTGCATTTCATGGTCCAGGCACGCCTTGAATCATCTTGAAATTTCAGTTTTCTTAACTAGTTGAACCCACTAGAGACGTGAAGCAACATTTCATAGCGATCGTCACAGATTCATGGTCCTCAGACGGGTTCAAAGGTCAGAAAGTGGGTAAAAAGTGCATTTTTCGAGTCTCTACTGCATTTCATGGTCCAGGCACGCCTTGAATCATTTTGAAATTTCACTTTTCTTAAGTAGTTGAACCCACTAGAGACGTGAAGCAACATTTCATAGCGATCGTCACAGATTCATGGTCCTCAGACGGGTTTAAAGGTCAAAAAGTGGGTAAAAAGTGCATTTTTTGAGTCTCTACCGCATTTCATGGTCCAGGCACGCCTTGATTCATTTTCAAATTTCACTTTTCTTAAGTAGTTGAACCCACTAGAGACGTGAAGCACCATTTCATAGCGATCGTCATAGATTTACGGTTCTCAGATAGGTTAAAAGGTCAGAAAGTGAGTAAAAAGTGCATTTTTCGAGTCTCTACCGCATTTCATGGTTCAGGCACGCCTTGAATCATTTTGAAATTTCACTTTTCTTAAGTAGTTGAACCCGCTAGAGACGTGAAGCAACATTTCATAGCGATCGTCATAGATTCACGGTTCTCAGTTAGGTTTAAAGGTCAGAAAGTGGGTAAAAAGTGCATTTTTCTAGTCTCTACCGCATTTCATGGTCCAGGCACGCCTTGAATCATCTTGAAATGTCACTTTTCTTAAGTAGTTGAACCCACTAGAGACGTGAAGCAACATTTCATAGCGATCGTTACAGATTCATGGTTCTCAGACGGGTTTAAAGGTCAGAAAGTGGGTAAAAAGTGCATTTTTCGAGTCTCTACCGCATTTCATGGTGCAGGCACGCCTTGAATCGTCTTGAAATTTCACTTTTCTTAAGTAGTTGAACCCACTAGAGACGTGAAGCAACATTTCATAGCGATCGTCACAGATTCATGGTCCTCAGACGGGTTTAAAGGTCAAAAAGTGGGTAAAAAGTGCATTTTTTGAGTCTCTACCGCATTTCATGGTCCAGGCACGCCTTGATTCATTTTCAAATTTCACTTTTCTTAAGTAGTTGAACCCACTAGAGACGTGAAGCACCATTTCATAGCGATCGTCATAGATTTACGGTTCTCAGATAGGTTAAAAGGTCAGAAAGTGAGTAAAAAGTGCATTTTTCGAGTCTCTACCGCATTTCATGGTTCAGGCACGCCTTGAATCATTTTGAAATTTCACTTTTCTTAAGTAGTTGAACCCGCTAGAGACGTGAAGCAACATTTCATAGCGATCGTCATAGATTCACGGTTCTCAGTTAGGTTTAAAGGTCAGAAAGTGGGTAAAAAGTGCATTTTTCTAGTCTCTACCGCATTTCATGGTCCAGGCACGCCTTGAATCATCTTGAAATGTCACTTTTCTTAAGTAGTTGAACCCACTAGAGACGTGAAGCAACATTTCATAGCGATCGTTACAGATTCATGGTTCTCAGACGGGTTTAAAGGTCAGAAAGTGGGTAAAAAGTGCATTTTTCGAGTCTCTACCGCATTTCATGGTGCAGGCACGCCTTGAATCGTCTTGAAATGTCACTTTTCTTAAGTAGTTGAACCCACTAGAGACGTGAAGCAACATTTCATAGCGATCGTCACAGATTCATGGTTCTCAGTTAGGTTTAAAGGTCAGAAAGTGGGTAAAAAGTGCATTTTTCTAGTCTCTACCGCATTTCATGGTCCAGGCACGCCTTGAATCATCTTGAAATGTCACTTTTCTTAAGTAGTTGAACCCACTAGAGACGTGAAGCAACATTTCATAGCGATCGTTACAGATTCATGGTTCTCAGACGGGTTTAAAGGTCAGAAAGTGGGTAAAAAGTGCATTTTTCTAGTCTCTACCGCATGTCATGGTCCAGGCACACCTTGAATCATCTTGAAATTTCACTTTTCTTAAGTAGTTGAACCCGCTAGAGACGTGAAGCAACATTTCATAGCGATCGTCATAGATTCACGGTTCTCAGTTAGGTTTAAAGGTCAGAAAGTGGGTAAAAAGTGCATTTTTCTAGTCTCTACCGCATTTCATAGTCCAGGCACGCCTTAAATCATCTTGAAATTTCACTTTTCTTAAATAGTTGAACCCACTAGAGACGTGAAGCACCATTTCATAGCGATCGTCAAGGATTCATGATCCTCAGACGGGTTTAAAGGTCAGAAAGTGGGTAAAAAGTGCATTTTTCGAGTCTCTACCGCATTTCATGGTCCAGGCACACCTTGAATCGACTTGAAATTTTGCTTTGCTTAATTAGTTAAAACCACTAGACACGTGAAACACCGTTTCATAGCGATCGTCAAGGATTCATGATCCTCAGACGGGTTTAAAGGTCAGAAGTGGGTAAAAAGTGCATTTTTCGAGTCTCTACCACATTTCATGGTCCAGGCACGCCTTGAATCGTCTTCAAATTTTACTTTTCCTAAGTAGTCGAACCCACTAGAGACGTGACGCAACATTTCATAGTGATCGTCACGGATTCATGAGTCTCAGATAGGTTTAAAGCTCAGAAAGTGAGTAAAAAGTGAATGTTTTGGTTTCTACCGCATTTCATGGTCCAGGCACGCCTTGAATCGTCTTGAAATTTTACTTTTCTTAAGTAGTTGAACCCACTAGAGACGTGAAGCAACATTTCATAGCGATCGTCAAGGATTCATGATCCTCAGACGGGTTCAAAGGTCAAAAAGTGGGTAAAAATTGCATTTTTCGAGTCTCTACCGCATTTCATGGTCCAGGCACGCCTTGAATCATCTTGCAATTTCACTTTTCTTAAGTAGTTGAACCCGCTAGAGACGTGAAGCACAATTTCATAATGATCGTCAAGGATTCATGGGTGTCAGATAGGTTCAAAGGTCAGAAAGTGGGTAAAAAGTGCATTTTTCGAGTCTCTACCGCATTTCATGGTCCAGGCACGCCTTGAATCGTCTTAAAATTTCACTTTTCTTAAGTAGTTGAACCCTCTAGAGACGTGAAGCAACATTTCATAGCGATCGTCACAGATTCATGGTCCTCAGACGGGTTCAAAGGTCAGAAATTGGGTAAAAAGTGCATTTTTCGAGTCTCTACCGCATTTCATGGTCCAGGCACGCCTTGAATCATTTTGAAATTTCACTTTTCTTAAGTAGTTGAACCCACTAGAGACGTGAAGCAACATTTCATAGCGATCGTCACGGATGCTTGGGTCTCAGTTGGGTTTAAAGGTCAAAAAGTGGGTAAAAAGTGCATTTTTCAAGTCTCTACCGCATTTAATGGTCCAGGCACGCCTTGAATCGTCTTGAAATTTCACTTTTCTTAAGTAGTTGAACCCACTAGAGACGTGAAGCAACATTTCATAGCGATCGTCACGGATGCTTGGGTCTCAGTTAGGTTTAAAGGTCAAAAAGTGGGTAAAAAGTGCATTTTTCGAGTCTCTATCGCATTTCATGGTCCAGGCACGCCTTGAATCATCTTGAAATTTCATTTTTCTTAAGTAGCTGAACCACCTAGAAACGTAAAGCACAACTTCATAGCGATCGTCACAGATTCATGGTCCTCAGACGGGTTTAAAGGTCAGAAAGAGGGGAAAAAGTGAATCAAGCTCATTTATTATTAACATAAATCGGATCATTGCCGATTTAAAACTCATGATACGTAAGTAAGTAAAGATGTATTTTCAATTGATTTATTTAGAAAGTCAGTAGCGCGCATTTTTCTGGTCAAACATATTGGTCCAGTGGCGTCCCGAGATATTGCTCGTTACGCCACTGGACTTAAAAAATGTAACTAGACAAGGACTAGGAATGTAACTAAACATTACACAGCTATATTAACATATTTAACACCTTGTCTCTCGTAAACAAAGCCTGAAAGGATCACCTATTAGATTTACTACTTAACATTCTGTATACAAATTACAGTCACGTGAAGTTTTTAAATAATACAATGACAAAACAAACTTTCAACGTCCGACCTTTTCTTGTCTTAGCACGGCAGTATAGTATTTTCGGTCCGTTTACTCCCGGACTAACGCGCCGCTTAGGTGACGTCAGGGTGCGAGACCCACGAGTGCGAGCGAGAGAACACGTGCGGCGCTTACGTCACTTTATAGTCCGGGGGCCAACTTTCAAAATATTATTTAGACAAATAAAATGATTGATTACCTCCTCCTCGTCCGTATGCCGCGGCCAAACTACTACTCGTGTGTTAGTGCGGTTAATAACAAAAGAAAAGCCGTTCCTCTCCAATATTATTACGGTTTATTTATAACAGAAAATATTCTATATGCTACAGAGGGTGGGGGGTCTTGACATATTTGCACTTTTACTGATTGATTGTCCTTATAAAAGGGCTTGAGAAAGACCCTGTGACAGATCACTTGTCAATGCACGCGATGAGTCTCGCAAACAAGAGAGAGCTTATCAAAAATTGTAGAAGTGTCAATATAAAATATATATATATTGTTGATTTTTTTAAATAAAAGACGGTTTAAGTGTCCACTCACTCTATACATCAGGGCGATTTGGTTTGTATATTATGCGGGTTGTTGATATTGTAAAAGTGACCAAGGGAAAATGCTGTGTGCAAATGAAATTTGTCCACTAAGGGGCGTAATTGAAAGGCCAATAATTCATCAATTCCTTTTTTTTTTTAACATAATTTATAACAGAAACCTTTAATTAGTTACTTTAATTTTTCCACAAAATTTTTTAATGTCATGATTTTTTTTGATTTACGAGGGTGGTCCCAAAAGACCGGAGATGTCGGTAGTAGTTTGAAAAATATCAGTGTATTAGAAAGTATACAATCTATAAAGCGTATGTTTCAAGTTTGAAGACGCCACGTTGTTTAGTATTTGTTTGGCAGCCATCAATAGTGAACGTTTTCAGTGAACATGGAGAAAATTGGTCATCGTTATGTGATACAATACTTATATTTGAAAGGCCTCGGTCCAACCAATATAAAAGCTGAACTGGATTCTACTCTGGGTGAGTCTGTTCCTTCGTTAACAACAGTAAAATAATGGGTAGCAGAGTTTAAACGAGCTGCCAAGACGACCAAATAAGCTGACGACTCCAGAAATTTTAAAGGAAATTCACAAAACGGTACTGGATGATCGTCGATTGAAAGTGCGCGAGCTAGCGGGCATAGTAGACATTTCAAAAAGTGCGGTACATCGCATATTACCTCAAAATTTTGACACGAGAAAGCTGTGTGCAAGATGGGTGCCGCGTTCGCTCACACTCGAGCAAAAACAGTGTCGTGAAGATGTTTCAATTAAGTGTTTAGCGAAATTTAATAGCAACAAAGCAGAATTTTTGCGTCGGATGAAACATGGGTCCATCACTTCACACCTGAGACAAAAGAACAATCAAAACAATGGACTCAAAAGGGAGAACCGGGTCCAAAGAAGGAGAAAACCGTGCAAGGTCATGGCGTCGGTTTTTTTGGGATGCGCGAGGGATAATTTTCATTGACTATCTTGAAAAAGGTAAAACTATCAACGGCGAGTATTATGCGAACTTATTGCAACGTTTGAGCGAAGAAATCAAGCAAAAACGGCCGCATTTGGTTAAGAAGAAAGTGTTAGACAATGCACCAGCTCACAAATCCGCCCAACTAACATTTCACATATTTATAAAGGTTGTAAGAATATTCTTACAGCTAAAATTAAAAATCTTAAACCTGTAATATTTACTCTATAGAACATTCTTACACCTATTACGAGAAGTCTATAAGTGCAAAAGGGGCACCAAGTTATAGAGCCTAATATACTTATAACTGCTCTTATAGATGTTCTCTAATGGTAGCATAAAATGTAACAAGACGGTTTTATAAACATTTATATCACCTTTATAAGGTTATTATTATACAGTAGTTATAAATTAGATTTTTAAGAGTTTGGAATAAAATAGCTATAACACTATAAGCAAGGCTCAACGACAAATATAAATTTGTGTTATAGATGTTGTTGTGTGAAATTATTTTACTTTTTAAAAAATAGGAAAAATGCTAAATGCCCCTTTAAATGCTGCGCAAACATCCTAACTTATAAAATAAATCATTCTGGTAGTTTCGATGCAAGTAACAAAATTGTCTTGACTTGTTACGATGAAATGGTATAACTGAAGAAATGGATGCAGTATAATATTCTATAAGAAATAATGTATTATTACTTCTTTAGCGATAATAAGGATAGCTATATCTAGATTTTGTTGCGGACCCCACATTTCTGTCAAAGTATATATGCTTTTGAACTAATTTTTTTACGCGCCTCAACAAACTGTTTGTTTTATGATTAATATAGGTATGTTAAAAATAAATATATTTTTTTTTGTGTTTTAAACAAAGGAAAAAAAGTGTAATATTCTTTGTAATCATTTTATTATTTATCAAAAAATTGTTAAATTTACGCATCCTAACTTGTAAAAGCAATTCTTTAATAATTTAGTTATTATATTTTCAAATATTATATTTCAAATTATATTTCAGTAGCGTCTATTATACAGAGAGATCAAAAAGATGTGTGATTTATATTATCATCTACAAAACACTGGGATATTTTAATTTTCAGTTTTATTTCCCTTTTTTTAATTCAATATATCCAAGGAAGTGCCTTATTTGTTTATACTATTTGGATTTGATGTTATTTTATTTATCGTTATGTAAAGACAGTTAATTTTATAAAATCGTATATATATGTACTGTATAGGTTTATAACACTATATATACCCACCTGAGAATACATCTGCATCATCATCGCAGAGCCCAAACTACAAAAGCTAGAAACCTGAAATTTTGGCAGTAAGTTTCTTTTATAATGTAAAGATCCACTAAAAAAGGATATTTTGAAATTTCATCGGGAAGGGGAGAAAATTAATTATTTAAAAAAATATATTTTAAGTTTTGCACGGGTTGCCTCGGGTCACGGGCTAGTTATTTATAAGGCTTTAATACTTGATATTACAAAAAAAAAAAAGGAAATCTGTTGAAAAGAAAGGTAAATAGGCAAATATTTAGCGGTAGTTTAAGAGCTTTTTCTGTTGAAGGCTTCTGTGAACATAGTAGGTATGGGGACTTTTCTATTCAAAAAAAATACGTCTTTTTGAAAAAGTATTTAAGGAATCCATATTTTTAAGAGGAAAATAAATTATATGTATTATAGATATATACAAAGCGTAAGAAAGCTTCAAGCCAGTAAGTGGCGCCTTCTGGAAGGTATGTTCCAGTTACATAATCTCAAATGCGACTAACTGAACAAAAAATAAAAAAAAAAACAAAAACGAATGTTTGCAATTTCGTCACTCAAAAACTATACGGCATCGGTAAACGCGATTGTCTAGCGTCCTTTGGCGGCATACCTAATTTCTGTGAGTTTGCAACTGCTGTTCTTATGAATTTTATGCCAGTTCACTGAGTTATAAGAGAGATACCGACACAGGTGCATACGCACAATTTCGGGAAAATAATCGGTTTTATTTTATTCTTCAGTTATTATTTTTGTTAAATCTCACTTAAAGGCTGAGATTCTTAACCTTAATATAGGTACAGATATAGATGGTTTTGAAAATATGTGGCTAAAAATTAATATAAACAGGGTCTCTATTACTGCTGGGGTCATATATCGTACTATGAATAATATTGGGGCTTGTGCAAATGCACTCGACAATATTCTACCAGAAATAATATCAACATCCGACTATGTAACGGTTCTAGGGGATTTAAATATTAATTTTTTTAACAGCAATAATCCAATATCCGACATATTTGATGTTTTTGGTTTCACTCAGACCATTGATGAGGCTACAAGGGTCACTGATAGAGTATCAACATTACTAGATCCTATATTTTTTAGTGATGCAGATGCTGTTATGGATGTTGGCACCATCTCTGCTATCGGGATAAATGACCATAAGTTGGCATTTTGTAATATACGCTTACCAAATCTTAAAAGAGTCCAGAAAATAATATCATTCCGCAGTTACAAACATTTTAATGAAAACCTTTAATACAGAGCTTTTACAAATACCCTGGGATAACATATATTATTTTCCAAATATAGATGACAAAGTACAATTTCTGACACAGAACCTAATAAAATTATTTGACAAACATGTACCAATAAAGACTGTCCGCGTTAATAAACCCCCAGCACCTTGGCTTACACCAGCTCTAGAGGCCATATTAAAGGAACGTAATAAGGCTAACTTAAAATATAAAAAATCAAAGTCATTAGCTGATTTTGAAGCTTATAAGCGGGCTCGAAACTTTGCACTTGCTTCTATTCGAAGGGAAAAAAAGGGCTATTTAAGTTTTTTGGAACAACAAAAAAATAGTAAGTTACTCTGGAAAAATCTTGAAAATATGAATGTAAATGTAAGCTCAAAAACTTCTAATAGTGAATTTCCACTTGACTCTGTTAATCCTGATAGTGCAAATGACTACTTTTTAAGTGTATTTAAAAAGTCAAATAAATGTGACCAAAAAATACATTTCTATAACACAAATAAACTTAAGAACAACTTGCACTTTCAATTTAATATGATAGATTCCAGTTCAGTGAAAAAAAATATTTATTCCATTAAGTCCAATGCTTCTAGTCATGACAATTTGACACTTTTTATGATAAAGCTTAGCCTTCCTGCTATCCTACCTCATTTGACACATATTGTTAATTCTTGCCTAGAAGCTGGGTATTTTCCAGAGGACTGGAAAAAGTCCATAATTCTTCCTGTTCCTAAGACCAGAAAAGTAACTGCTGTGAATGAACTTCGTCCCATAAGCCTGTTGCCTGTCCTATCTAAAATTCTTGAAAGAACTGTTCACACACAAGTATTAAATTACCTAAATCTTAATAATTTGCTCCCAGTTCATCAGTCAGGCTTTAGGTCTGGACATAGTACTACTACTGCTCTTCTGAACTTAACTGACAACATAATAAGGGCATTAGACAAAAATATTGCGGTTGTCCTAGTCTCCCTGGACTACTCTAAAGCTTTTGATCTGATAGACCATGATTTACTGTGTGCTAAACTAAAATATCTGGGCTTTGACGAATGCTCTGTCTCCTTTTTCAGGTGCTACCTGACAGATAGACAACAGCGCGTACAAATTGGTAACAAGTTTTCTTCTGCTGAGACTGTGATATCTGGTGTACCACAAGGATCTATAATTGGACCACTTTTGTTTCTAATATACATTTTTGACATTTTCCAGGTAATCAAAAATTCAGATTCACAGTCATATGCAGATGATAAACAGGTTTTGCATTATTTTGACCCCAATAAACCAGCAGAAGCTGAAGCATCTCTCAATGACGATCTAAAATCCATCTATGATTACTCAAGAGAACATAACTTAAAGATAAATCCTGAAAAAACAGAGGTACTTCTCTTTTGTTCAGAAAAGCGAAGAAAACTGCTAGAAGGTAGGTTGCACCTGAAACTGGGCGACACAACTTTGGGATTTTCTAAAAATGCGAAGAACTTAGGGCTTATCATTGATACTGATTTATGGTTCAGAGATCATGTGAATAAGTTACTTCAAAAAAGTTATGTAAAAATGAAAGTTCTCTATGCCAACAGATATATCTTAGACTTTAATATTAGGAAAAAACTCTGTGAATCTCTGGTTTTGCCAGTTTTTTATTATTGTAATATAGTGTACTACCCCTGTTTAGATTTAGTGACAAAAAATAGATTGCAAGTTGTGCAAAATAACTGTTGTCGCTTCATATTTGGTCTGAGGAGATATGATCATGTCTCAGCAGAATTTAAACAATTAAATTGGTTAAATATGTCGGGTGTGGTAAAGCATCATTTTGCTACTTTTCTAATGAGGTTGTTAATATCAAATATTCCTGTATATTTGAGGGAAAAGTTGGTATTTCGAACATTTATTCATAACCGTGAACTTCGTTATGGAAATCACTTTACTATGCCACAACATCATTCAGCACTCTTTCAAAGAGGTTTTGCCTATAATGCGGTATCTTTAAATAACTCCTTAGATCCCTATTTAAGAGATATTAGCTTAAACGGCTTTAGGTCTCAGTTTAAAACTTATTTGTTAAATTTACAAAATACTTAGTGTCATTATGAATTATGTTTACTTTTCACTTCTTTTTTGATTTAGAATAGGGATGGTTAAGTGTAAGAGTAGCCTAAGGCTAAACTTCGCCATTTTTATTCTTTAACCTTAATCTTATATGTATATACCTATAAAACATTTAAATCTGTGTAATGTATATGCATGATTAATAAAAGACGATTTATTATTATTATTATTATTATTATTATTATTATTATTATTATTATTATTATTATTATTACTGTTATTAGCATCGTGATAGGTGATCAAAACTTAATGTAAGTATAACTATATTATTTTTTATTTTATTATGAGCTTATTAAAATAATCAATTTATTTTGTGTTTATTAACCACTTATTTAATCTTCTGTGAAGAGAAAAAACGTTTGATTAAAAAAAGTACAAAAAAATAAGATCGGATAAACTTTTTTTCTGTGTATATTTTTCTATAAAAAAATTTCCTTGTTATGATTTTTTATAGATACCCATACCCAGGGTACTGTAAGTTAGGAGCAATTTGTTTTTTTAAGTGCTTTCTATAAGATATTTTTCTCGCCAAGCAAATATTTATAAATAGATTTGGCAGCATATAATATTATAAAGTCTTCCATCAGACCCCTTATGCAGAAATAAAGCACTATAAAAGCTACTTATAAATCAAAATTGCTGTCTACAGAGGACATTATAAGTCATTATTATAAAAAACTGTATACAGCCTTCAAATAATACCTTTATAGAGTAATAAAGCTCCTTAGACAGTAATTATACAATTTTAAAAGTGCTAATAGTAATAACTAACCTAAATTTATTAATATTTAACGGCATGTTTCTAAAGTAAACAAGTAAATAGTTTCATTAACTTTTTGAATTGTTTAGAAAAAATGTTTAAAATTGTGAAGGGTAAAAAACGGTTAACAATTGTTCCTTCAAACTGGGAAAATAAGGGCGTACTGTACTGGCCCAAAAGTAAAACAGAAAAACTAATAGAAGATGCTAAGTCATACCCAGAAGAACTGGCTGGTTTTCAAATGCAAGATGAAAAGAAATTATTTAATAAACATACTAATTGCCGAAGAGGAGCTAGTAAGGATGCTTGAAACAGATGAAACGGAACAGGAGGAAGGAGCAACAATAGATACTCTCCATCTTAAACCTGCTAAACATATTGAAACGACGAAATAAAAAAAGACGTAGAACCAAGAAATTATACTCCAAAAAATTGCCAAAATTGAGGTAACGTTTGACGATTTTTTTAAATCCTTTGGGTCACGGGTTACATCTTCAAAAGAAGGGATAAACGTTGTAATTCGAGCTGATGAGCCTTTTGAGCCAGTTAACACACTTGAATCATAACATCTTCATAAATTGGAAGAAAAATTATCTGATCAAATTATTTTTGATGAATATATGGCAAAAATGAGCTTTGTCTGTGGTCGAAACCCGCATGGAAGAAATAAGGCAATAGACAATTGCTATATTTTAATTGACAGGTTTTTTACAAGATCCTTTATAACAAAGTGTTCATAGGCAGGCGGCCCTAGACAAAATAACATGGAAAAGATCCCATTTAAAATTTACAAAAACATTGTTAACCTGTTTTTCCAAATAATATATTTATCAGATGACACATTTAATATAAATGAATGTGAATTTTTTTTTTTAAATATAATTAAAAATTCGACAAGAAGGCTGATGGCAAAATAATATGTCGGCAATCTAGAAGCAAAAATCGACCAAAAAAAAATGGACTGTAAAGCAAAAGAAAGGAAAAACTCGGAAGGACAAACGCCGACTGATGAGCAACACTGCGTCGTAGTGGAAAATGTAGGAAACGAAAAAAATGTTGAAAACAGTGTTTAGTTATCTGATTTTTAATAAAAAGTGTTTTATTGCTACGTTATATTTATTACAAAGTATGAATTAATGGAATAAAAATTACTTCATTTTTCTTATTGCTAGATACTGCAACCATTTTACATTTTATATTACTTATACAGCAAACATGTGGGTTAAATTCTGTACAGGTAGATTTATATTTGTTTAAAAAAGAAGACCTGATTGGTGTTTCAAAAATGTTTTCAGTTTTTTTTAACGCATAACCATATATACATATTCCACTACTTTGCACTCTGTTTGCGTATCGCATTTGCACTATTTCATTTTTAGTTGTTAAGGTGTTTGATATGTTAGAGTAAAGGTAGGTAAAACTACTTTTAAAAAATTTTCTTCTGAATTTTGATTTTTTAAATTTGGAAAGGAATTTTTTTTTTGTAATTGACTTGAGTAATTTCACTTAATCTTTTAGCAGCTTGAGCAAGTGGAACATTTCCATTTCTTAATAGGTTTTTTATTTGATATAATCTATTTTCAAATGGGTATGCATTAAAAGTTGAAAACTTTCCGAATTTTGAAACTTCATCAACTACATGTGTAAGGTTATGAACGTTGCTAGTAATGTAATCAACACCATAAAAGTCTCGATAATATTCGATATAATTATTGAAAAGTGCCATCAGCTATTTTTAGAACTTTGCACACAGTACACATACACCATTAATTTCCCTGTGGCACTTAAATCAAAATGGCGAAAACCATTAAAATCTTATAACTTTCTTGCAACTTTAATAAACCTGCTTTTTAAAATGCCCTAACAGTACCTAAAAACACTATTTTGTGTTTTAAATACTCTTTACGAAACGCTTTTAAGTCTTGCAACTTTTTTATGGAATACTTGCCCTGTAAAGGTTTTTTAAATAACCTTTTAAACTTATACATGTAATCTAAAGTAATACTTATAAAACAGCACCTACTTTCTTTATGAAGCTTGTATAAATGTATTTAGGAGCTTCTACAAGTAAACTATAAGATACAATTGCTTACAGAGGCGTTTTTCCTTATAGAGGAGGCAGTATAAATATTCTTACAGCAAATATATTATAGCTATAAATCAGCTTTATAAAAAAGTCGTAAGAATATTCTAAGAGCAATCGTTAAAGGCTGTTTTTCCCTTGGAGATAAATTTGTCTTATCAAAAACTTTTATAACGCAAAAATGGCAATTCGAAACCTTTAAAAAAACCTTTATAAATAAAAACTAGCTTTTAAGCTGTTAGTAATAAGAGAACTTTGTTAGTTGGGCGTTACTGCAATGGCCAAAACTAACGAATTAAAATTTGAATTGCTACCTCATGCACCCTATTCGCCAGATTTAGCCCCCTCAGATTATTTTCTGTTTCCAAACTTTTCAGGCACTGGCTCAGTGGTCAAAGATTTTCCAATGATGAAGAAGTGATGTCTGCAGTTAATGGCTATTTCGAGGCGCAAGACAGTTCTTATTATAAAAAGGGTATCGAACTTATAAAACATCGCTGGGAAAAGTGTATAGAGCTGAAAGGAGATTATGTTAAAAAATCAATAAATGTTTTTCCGAAATTTGTGTGTTTTCTTTCTTGGGTCGGGTACTTCTGGGACCACCCTCGTAGCAGAATCGAAAAATTAAACGATTAAATTTACTAGCCTACAATCTCCCTCCACACAAACGTAGTTCTGCTTTATAATTCCCGAAATGTTTCGGACAAAGAGGGGGATCTTGAAACGGGACAAAAAGACAAACACAGAAAAAATTAATATAACGCATACCTACAAGAGTTTAAAATTGGTATAAGTTACACGCACCAGAATTCGAGTTTATGTACCTAAACAGAATTTTTTCTTAGCCACTTTTACAATGTCGTCAAAAAGAAATCCAATGAGGTCAGATTAACAGTTTTCGAGATATAGCCGCAATCCACGCTTAATGAAACAACCCTGTATATACAGTGTGGTTACGCTACAAATCTTAACCGGCAAGATAAAAAAAAAATCGAGTTACAACGCACGTGTACACACACACACACAGACAGGGCGTGGCTTACGGTCGTGATGGTGGCGGTCACGTGGCCATCAGCGTCTCCGATTGGTCGCCGCTCGATGACGTCACCTGGGAGGCGAGCTCGCATTCGCTCAGGATCCGATAGCCCACGCCCTTCGGGTCGAACCGCTCGGCCGCTGCACGTCCGTGAGAGAAACAGAGAGAGAGAGAGAGAGAGAGAAAGAAAGAATATCCCATGTTGGTGTTAGTAGTAATTGGTTAGGAAGAGTGTGCGTGTGTGTGAGAGAGAGAGGGAGGGTTTTGCGAGCCAGTTTCTTGATGTGAGATACTTACACTGTCGGTTTTGCCTTTTAATTAATAAGGTCCCTTATTTACTAAATACATCGAGCGTGAAGCGACATATAGATGGAGCTTGCGAAGCGTACAGAGGGTGTGCCAAAAACCGAGCGGTAGGAAATTTTTCTTTTTAAGCAAATTTGTTGGCTTGGCTTTGAATTGTGAGAAAATAATTTAAAAAATCATTTTCTGGCACACCCTGTGTATTAATAGAGGTAGCACAATCTAGAGTTCCCACATCAAAAGCTGCCTCGTATAAACTCGAGAATCTGTGCATGCAATAGATAAAGGAATTCCCCCTTGAATAATATAATGCCCTTCGATATTCAAAAGGGAACTTAACCGACACCGAACGTTTACTAAATTAATCAATGAAATTTTAAGGAAATTTGGCAACAACATGTGGGTTCTTAAGCACGAGGTTTAAACGTCACTTTAATTGTTTATGTCTTGGGAACCGTTTAACCAACGTATCCATGTGATTCATCAAATATTTTAGAATTTTATGTAGAATCCAAACATGTAATAATATATAGGGTATCCCATTTCAAATAAGGGAGTCTGTCATTGTTTTTGGTTTAAAATGAACATAACCTCGTTATTTCAAATGGGACACCCTATATATTATTGCATTTTTGGGTTCTGTTGGGTTGTTTTCACATGACATACTTTGGATGATGAACAGTTTTTGACATATAAAAAAATATAGAGAATTATCAACTGTTTCTATCTCGAGAACCATTCAATCAAAGTATGTCATGTGAATATCATCGAATTTATTAGAATGTCACAGGTAGAATTCAAAAATGCAATAATATATAAGGTGCCTCGTTGAAAATAATTAATTGCTGACATATTTTTGAATTCTACTGAGAATTCTGAGGAATTTGATCACACTTTGGGAAAGTGGATTTTGAGAGTTACTTAAAAAAAAAATGAAAACGCTGTTTAATTAAAGCATAGTAGCAGTTTACCTAAATTTCTGACTTTGAGATGGCTCTAACTTCATTATTTCAAATAAAATTTTGAACTATCAGGATTTTTAAAATCATTCAATTTTTTTGCCAAATATTGTACACGAAACGTTAACCTTTATCCCAATTTAAATAAAAAAAATGTGATAAGGTTAATTCATAGTCCGGGCCTGAATTACGACGGACAGATTAAAATTCCCAATTGCCAACTTTCCTTAAAATTAATAAATGTGAGAACACGACGTACAGTTTTTATACTGTTTGTCCCAATAACAAGTCCCTCTAAGTCGGGACAAATTAATTAATAATAAAACCTGGGTGATGCAATGAAATGTTCAAAATGGAAGCGTAGCGCACGTATTTGTTATTATATATAATAATATTTTATTTATGTCGTTATAACTGTCCCGCCATGTACAGGGCGTCCCAATGACAACAACAACAACAACAAACTAAAAACGTTCGTCCTTATCTAACCCCGAGATCAAGTAGAGGAAAGCTATATAGACACCCCGCCGCCCCTGTACAGTGGTATCCCATTTTGGAAGTGATTGTATCTCTGTCATTTTTTGAGATATCACGTTCTTCTAAAACTTTTAAAGCCAAAAATTGAAATATTCCAAGCAAAACGAAAATGTTCATTTAATTTTGGAGATTTAATTATTTCTCAGGCGCTGTATTAAAAGAATGAAAAAAAAAACTAAAAACTGCTTATAATAGATATTTTTACACAAAAAAGAATCACTAATTTAGTGTGTCGTTTACTTGAGAAAAATAAGAGCTACCACTGTTCAAAAATTGTGTTTTATAAAGAGTAAGGTATATATTTTATTTCAATAAGTGCGTAGTTTCAAAATAGTTTTTATATTTCTTGTAAATAGGCGATTTTCTTATGTTGCTTTTTGTCTACATTATGCATTCGGCAACAGTATGCATTCTGGGTATAGATATTGATATATTTTTTTTTTGTTACAGGATGAGTGATCAACCGGGTTATTGGGAAAACTTTACAGGTCTGGAAAGTGACGATGAAGTTAAGAGCGAGTCGGAAAGCTTGGAGGATAGAATCTACAACCCTGAGGAATCACCTGGAAGCGGAAGTGTTTGGAGCTAAATGAGGATCAGTTACGCTTTCACGGAAATACAAAACTTGATGATAACATCATGCAGCTGGACACCCCGTATCAATTTTTTAGCTATTTTTTTTCTGAAGATCTAATAAACAAGATTGTACAACAAACGAATCTTTATAGTTTTCAAGCAAAACCAGAAATTTACAGATGTTGACATCCGGCAGTATGTAGGAATACTAGTATATATGTCCTTAGTACATATGCCTAATTCCCGGTCATTCTGGAGTGGAGATTTAGAATTTCCACAAGTGAGAAATGTCATGGGTGTAAATAAATTTGAACAGATTCGCCAATACATTCATTTCAATGACAATCAAAGCTTTGTACCTGGAGATCAACCTGGTCATGACCGACTTCACAAAATAAGACCTTTATGTGATTATTTGAATGAAAAATTTTCCTCCGTATCACTAGGGCAGCATCTTAGTATTGATGAGGAAATGTGCTCTACCAAAGTAAGGCATTATATGAAGCAATATATGCCTATGAAGCCTCATAAATGGGGCTTCAAATTTTTCGTATTGGCGGGGATCTCAGGCTATGCATTTAGATTTGAAATCTACACAGGTCAGGATAACTTACAAAGGCAAAATAACGAACCTGATCTGGGTTCTACTGGTAATATTGTGGTCAGATTATCAAGAATTATGCCACGACAACAAAACTTTCGCTTATATCATGACAACTACTACACCAGCATTCCGCCAAGGAAGGTATTTATTCATTGGGTACAGTTAGGCGCAATAGGGTAACGCAATACTGCAAACTTTCTACGGAAGCCGCTCTAAAAAAGTCCCCCCCGGGGTACTCGTGAGGAATATGTTTCAACCATTGATGGAGTTGATGTTTCCAACGTAATATGGAAAGACAATAAGTATGTGACTCTGATCTCTTCCTTTGCAGGGAAAGAACCCTTAACAAAAGTCAACAGAAAAGAGAAGGAAATAATTGAAGTAGACTGCCCATATGTAATTCGAGAATATAACAGGCACATGGGCGGGGTGGATTTATTATTATGTATCATTTCTTGGGTTTGACCATTGTAAATGCTTGGCTTTTGTACAAAAGGGTATACCAAGAAAAAGGAAAAAAAACTCTAAATCAGGCAGACTTTAGGGCCGAGATTGCAGAATGTTAATGCAATGTAGGGAAGGGTAGGGTTGAGCAAAATTTCACTACCTGTGAATCATTCACTGTGAATAAAAAATCACATTCACGACTTAATGACAACTTGCAAATAAACTGTGAAATGTCAAAATGTGAATGAGAAAGGCGCGTTCACATAAAGATAAACGAATGCGCGTTGAAATTAGCCGAAAGAAGTAATTCATTTATCAGTGATTGGCCGTCGTTAAACAGACTATCTCACTGCCATCGTCTATCCGTCTCTCTCGTTTGTGGGGAAAAACGAGAGAAGAATTATTTTTTATAAATTATTTTTATTGTACATGCTTATTTAGTTTTTTTTACTGCATTTTTATTATGATAGAATATCTTAATTAATGTATTTCTGAGGAAGGTCGAGTATTAAAGATGTTTGTTTTTATCATTATTTTAAACTTTTAAAGACAATTATTTTTTATTAGGACATCGTGATATTAGCTTTAAAAATGTCTATGAAAATATATATTTTTCCAAATATGACAACAATGAATCATTGTTGTTATTGTCAATGATATTTTCTTCAATTTTTATTTACTTTTAATATTTGTACCCTAAATATATCCTTAATATTTGTATCTGGGTAGGAACTATCCTTAACACAATAGACACAGAATAGTAATACTTTTCTTATTATTATGCGAATTCACTGCCATGATATTAAACTAAACGATAAGCAAACTCGCCAACCGGCGCTCAATCGTGAATTCACGTTCACAGGTTATATTCACAGTGAATAGAAAATCGCGTTAACAGTTATACCAGTGAATTCAAATTCACGACTTAGCTCAAGCCTAGGGAAGGGTGCACCTAATAAGCGTGGAAGGCCAAGCAGTAGTGTCGAAAATGAAATAGCAGCGAAGCGCAGTCGAGGACCAACACAGAAGAAGTACGCACAGATCAAGTTGCTCATTGGCCCGTCATTGAAAATCTAAAAATGAGATGCAAGTACCCTAACTGTAAAGGCTTTACCCGCATAAAATGTGAAAAATGTGATGTCGCTTTATGGCTAAATAAAAACTTTAATTGTTTCAAAAAATTTCTTAATGAATAAATTTAGCCCTTAAGTCATTTGGCAACAATCAGTTTTTTTAAAATAAAAATAATAATTTTTTCCTTACAATTTTTTTATTAATTTTCCTGGCCTCTTTGATCCTTAAGAACATTATTAGTATTATTACGCATAAATTAACTTAAAAGAAAAAATTCATGCTTTTAAGGGTTAAACATAATTTTTGTGATTCAAAAAAAAGCAGTTAGATACCTATGTTCCGCTGGGTTAAGAGATTCTTGTAAACCTCTTCTTTATATCTCAAAAAATCCTAACTCTTTTTATCTTAGAAACAGCTATTCTTATTCATAAATGTCCTAAACCTCCCTCTGATACTGGTCATATGACTCGCCAGGTTAACGATATTCCCTTACCACTCCCTACATTCTCCCTCACCATGAACTCACTTATATACCTTAGCAAAAAAATTTACAAAAAAATGTACAACCATGTTCCTCTATATATCAGACAAATTTTAGAAGTTAAGAGATTCAAAAAGGAATTAAAATCACTTTTATTATCCAGGGCATATCATAACCTTGACGATTTTTTTAATGATACGTGAATTTGGAATTTTTTAGTTTTTAGGATGCTTGTACACAAGATTTTGTTTTGTCTTACGTAATACAGCACATTTTCTTTCTTTCAATATCTACAAAAACTAAACCGAGGTCTTATAAAAATTGTTTTCCTTTCTTTTACTTATTTAAAGAACCCTTAAATCAGTTTATTAATTTTATGGTAATCTTTAAGTAATAACTAGTCAAGATTCACCAAGAAAATTTCGATAAATTATTTGAACAAGCAAAATTGAATTTTTTGATGCGTCTATTTTTACTTTGAGTGTTTTCAATTAACATTTTGTGAATGCTTTAATATTAAAGGTTATAATAGAGGAAATTTTAATAGAAATGACGCGCTCTTAATTCTAATTAAAAATGTGGTAAATCTTGTCACTATAAGTTAGATAAGTCAAAAATAATGATAAGCAGAATAACTTTTATTAAATTTAAAAAAAAAAAACTTATAGGACAATAATACTGTATAGATCTCCAAACTCGAATATTAATTTATTATTAGAGTCGGCCATGATTATTAATTTGGA
This sequence comes from Anthonomus grandis grandis, assembly GCF_022605725.1. Classification (NCBI taxonomy): domain Eukaryota; kingdom Metazoa; phylum Arthropoda; class Insecta; order Coleoptera; family Curculionidae; genus Anthonomus; species Anthonomus grandis. The sequence continues at coordinate 12,280,884 of NC_065563.1, read as the reverse complement.
TTGGTACTTGAGACTTAGTGTCCACGAATGCAATAAACAAAAAATTTCTTTTTATGCATGAAAGAATTTATGGGCTAGTATTAAAAAAACAAACGTAAATAATAATTTTTCCGATTTTTGAAGATAAAATTGATTAAAGATTCGATTGTGATTAATCACTGTATTCAGAAAAAAATATTGTGCAAAAATTTGACGTTAAAATATACACGGGGTTCCTTTTAAAAAACACCCAAGTTTGTGCCAATTCCTTAAAACAATGAACTAAAAAGTATGATTTTTATATAAAAATATCCATCATAAGCAGTTTTCAATTTTTTTTTCTATCCCATACATCCCGAAAATTGACCATTTTCGTTTTCGCCCCGTATTTCAGGAACAAAAGTAGTTAATAGGAATATTTCTGCTTTTGTGGCTCTAAAAGTTTTACAAAAAAAGCGCGAAAACCGTAGGGCTATATCTTAAAAAACGACAGTGACACCCTCCTGCAATCTCATCCAAAATGGGACAAAGGGTACATGTCACAAATTGTCAAAAAAAAAATAAATAAATAAAAAAACAAGTCGGGACTTAAATCGGTCGGTTTCAAGGGCGCGATATCGGCCTGACGAGAGGCATTTTGTGATGCTCACCCGATTCCCAGTCCTCGTCGTCGTCGTCCTCGTCCTCGTCTTCCTCCTCCTCCTCGTCGGATTCGTCGTCTTCGTCCTCCTCGTCAGACGAACCCGCCGAACTGCCGCAAGGGGTCGTCGTCGTCGTGTCCGGGGGCGGGTGCGTCCGCACCGCCGGCGGCGCCGCCTCCTTTTTCTCTTTGCGCGTCGCGATTATTTGCACCACCATCGTCAGCTGCGGAAACGAGATTCGATTATTATTATTATTTTATCACACACGTGAGTCAAATTTTCACAAGTGGGCCACTCAAAAGTGAGTTTTGGATGTCCATGTACCACCTTTCGATTTCAAATGATAGTTCAAGGGACGAAAAATGATGCCTTAAAGTAGTTTTTTATTAGTTATGAGCAATTGAAATTTTTTAACAAAGTTTTTTATTTTGACAATATCTTGGTTGATACTTGAGAAAAGTGAGTAATCTTACATTCTTCACGTTCTAAAATATTTTGCGCATCAAGCGAATCATAGGCTGTGTAAATTTAATTGTTTATTCATCACAAAAATTAATTTTACAATAAACAAATACAACATTTTACATGTTCATAATGAACATTTAAGCAGAAGAAAATTTTTGCTAAGTATGAATAAGCAAATACGCCGAGCGTTTGTTTATTGACATTCGAGCGCTCGAATCCCCTTATGTACGGACGCATTACGTGTTGCGGTCCAGACCAACGGAAAAAGTCACTTACTTCCAAGATTCTGCACAAAATCTGAATATTACTTAAATACAGTTTAACACTTTGATTTGCTGAATATCACTTTTTGTGCAAAGTGAGAAAATTTTACATTTTACTTGATAACAACGATACTGTCGTGTTTGCTTGAACTTGTTTTGGAATTAGAATTCCATGTTGGAATTGGAAAAAAATCTCACTTTAACGTTTTAGATTATTAACAACTCGTCAAACTCTCCAAATATTCTTTCTAAATTACGTTTAAGGTATCTGCACATAGACTTAGAAATAATGATTGAAATTCCCTTTGGTGAGGTTTGTAAATGCTGTTAATTATTGGCATTGTTATTATTTTACTGGATTTCTTTGTACAATTTTTTTCTTAGAAATAAATGGAAACTGAAGTTCCTAGAACTAGATAAGTCATAGGAAATTGTCTTGCGATACTGTTTACGTTTTACTGATGTGATCCTGTTTACTTTACGTTTTTATTTCCTCTTTAGTCTAAAAAAACAAGTTGACAGCCGGTCCAGATGGTATTCCAAGTTTTGTGGCTAAAGACTGCATGTTTGTCCTTTGTCAGCCTTTATGTCATATTTTGAAAACTGGCAAATTTCCAGGCGTCTGGAAATGTGCTAAAGTAATACCAATTCACAAAAAAGACGATATAAACAGAATCGACAACTACCGACCTATCTCCATACTTTCCAAAACTTTTGAAACTATTGTTTATAACAGAATTCTTCCCCAAGTTTAATCACTACTCTCTATAGATCAGCACGGTTTTAACCTCTGTAATGTGACTCATTTTATTTCTTCAGCCCTCGATAGAAAAAGTCAGGTTGATGTGGTGTATACTGATTTCACTAAGGCTTTCAATCAGATAAATCATAGCATTCTACTTGAAACATTGAACGAGCAATTCAACTTCTCAGAAAGGCTAATTTCGTTGCTTTCGTCATACCTTATTGACCGTCTACAGTTTGTTGAGGTGGAAGGTTGCAGACCTTTGTTTCAACTTGTGGAGTCCCACAGGGATCCAATCTCGGCCCACTTCTTTTTATCTTTTATATTAATGATTGGTGTGACCAGCACAACTTTAGTTATAAGGACAATAATAGAAAAAGGCTTACAAACAATCATAGTGACGCGATCTAACTTTGGACTTAAATAATGTAACTGTGACGTATTAATAACGGGCGTCGTCGTCCACCCCAAATCAATCATTGAGTATGCAGTACGAAGTCGTCGATCGACCAAGTAAAAAGTAGGTCGCGGTCTTGAATTTTGCTCCCGGTTTTGGCGCGCAATAGCCGATCGGTATCTTTTATGTGCTATTTATAGCTCGCGGCGGTACTTCCCCGGTATGTTTCAACTAAGCTTTTAGTAGTGATTTGTACAACGTATAGTTTTGTAGACTATATTTTGGACCATTTTATGAATTAATCGGGTTTAATAAAGTTGTGTTAAACCAAAAGGTGCTTGATTTATTTCCCAAAGTAAGGCGAACCCTTGGGCAAACCAGTGATTGGAAATACAATAAAATCCCTCGAGAAATCTCGAACTGCTGTGTGATCTCCTTTCACCGCACCAAGGATCCTGTTTTGTTTTATTACAATATAGACAATCAAATCCTCTGTAGAAGTACTTCTATTAAAGATTTAGGGGTTGTATTCGACGATAGGCTCACATTTGTGATTGTTGACCTCCTCGTTGAAACTTCTGGGTTTTGACATTCGAAATAGCCGACTCTTTAACAACTCAAACTCAATAAAACTATTGTACTTTTCCTTTGTTAGATCAAGACTGGAATACGGTTCCTTGGTGTGGTGCGTCCTTTCTATGAATGCCATGTTGGTTACATCGAGAGTGTTCAGAGAAGGGTTTTAAGGTTTCTTATGTTTCGTGATGTTAGGGGACATGATCATGATCTGATGTTAGGTAGATTTAATCTGCAATCTCTGGCCATTCTTATGGAAGTTGGTCAATAATCAAATAAATTCTCCTCCTCTTTTAAACGATATTCTATTTCATGTACCACGATTTGCTTCTCGAGCAAATATCACTTTTGCTTTAGATCGCGCCAGAACTAACATTAGGTTTCAGGATCCCGTATATAAAATGTGCAGAATTTTTAATTCAGTATCATCAACCTGTGACGTATTTGTATGCTCTAGTAGTGTTGTCTCTGACAAACCAACAGTTATCATAATTCCTTTTCTCTTCCTTTTTTCCCTTGTCCCATGAATCCCTTTCTTTGTTCATTCTAATATTAATTTACATCTTCTTTAATTTTGACATATACATGATGTTACTATAGTAATTTAAGTTTTCCTTATTTTCCTTTCTTTCAGGAAGATTTTATCATGTTATTCAATAGTTTAAAAGAACAGGTTTTGTTTGTATACCGAGAATTGTGAGAATGCGTTGGGCACGTGCAAAAACAAAAATGCAAACCAGGGTTGAACAAATTTGCTCAGACAAAAACGCCCGAAAGAATATATTACAAGACATTGATGCTTTACAGTCCGTTACTTCTCCTGAACATTTTACTAGCGCATCACAGCTTTTTATGAGGAAATGGAAAACCCAAGTTAATTTTATTAAATACTTTAAAGAAGAGTGGTTAACTCAAGATCCCATGCTGCCCCAGGATCACCATCCACAAACAACGCACTGGAATCGTTCAATAGAACCATAAAAGATAGCAATACATTACGCGAAAGATTTCCTTTGTCTCGTTTTCTGGTTATCGCATCGGAGATGGTTAATGAATGGTCCTGTAAAACTACAGAGGAGTCCTTTTCAATTACTCCGCTTATTAAACTTCCTGATTGGACAAAAGCATATCAATGGGAAAATTAGACAAAAAATTTAAATGCTGACACGAAGAACAATGTCTATATAGTACCAGGAGGTCAAGTATTGGATGTTCAGGCTGAAAAACCTTGGTAAACTTTTGATGAATTCAAAGAATTTTTTTTCCACTTGGAGAGTAACAATTCCCAAAGAAAAAGATGATTGGATGAATGGTAGCTGCAATTGTCCACAGTTTTTTAAGATGTATATGTGCAAACATCTTCTGGGCCTAGCAATTAGATTAAAATATACAGTTCCGCCTGTAGAGGCAAAAAATATCCATATTGGACAAAAAAGACAGCGTGGACGTCCATCAAAATCCAAACCTGCTTTGGTAATTCAGTGATGTTTTTAATTTATTGAAGTCTTATTAATAATTTGTTTAATGTTCACTCTATTTTGTTTTGTGGTTCAAATACTGTTTTAAAAATGGCATTTTTTGTTTTATGAATAGAAGACAATAAAGTATATTTGTGATGCCTATTTGTGTTTTATTTTATGCTCACTAGCTTTTGTCATATTATAAAGTATGAAGTTCAAACAGTTTTTAGAAGCTTTATTATTTAAATAGCTATCCAGATTAGTATAAAACAGTTGACAATATTAACTTGATTAGATGCTCAATAAGTATTTTTGTTGCTCCACCCAGTTTTTAAACGTGCTAAAAAGTATAAAAACTGATGTTCGATTAAATACTACCCATTAAAAAATGTTTTTAAACCGCTGGTAACAGTCGTCCAAACCGGTACTCAATATAAATAGTGAATAATACGGCGATAAGGAATTCATTGTTTAACCAGTCCACTTAGGGTCAATTGGGGTAAATGTTGTAGACACATCTAAAATAAGAAACACAACAACATTTAGATTTCAAATTTGGCGCGAAGCTCACTATTCGAGTCGTTCCGACGTTGGGCGAACTCGGTCTCCCTCGAAATTTTACTCCTGTTTGTGCTCTTCTTGCATTAGTTGGCTGATGCAATTTGATGGGTTTGGTGGTTTTATGTTGAATTTCGGCACTAAAGTTTTCGAATGCAAATCATCGAGGTAAATTAGATATTTCATTTGGACATTGTTTGTTCTACTATTGTGTCTATTTTACGCCTAAATATCTGTCGACAAATTTTATAATCACTAAAATATTTCAGTGTTTACATTTCCCCCTAATAAATTTGTTCTTGGGGGAAATGTATACACACTTGCGAATACCGTTGCAGATGTCCAAAATAAAAATAAAACGTATCGTCAAGCAGAAACGTTCTATGGTGTTCCCAGATCAGTTATTTACCAAAGGATAGGAGGAAGAAAGACTCCATTAAATGTGACAAAGAGTGGACGTTCCCAAGTTTTATCCTCAGATATCGAAAATGAAATAGTAAAATGTTTATTGGCACGTACTGCGATGGGTCTACCATGTAACAAAGCAGAACTTAGACAACTGGTTGGAGAGTATGTTACTGCAAAAGGTTTAAGAACACCATTTAAAAATGGAGTACCGGGAGAAGACGGGTACCACTCATTCATGAGAAGACATACTGAACTGTCTCTTAAGAAACCGGGACATTTGCAAAAACTGCGGAAGGATGCTAGAAAACCTGAGATTGTCTACCATTTTTTTGATGACCTGATGAAAATAATTAAGATGATAAAGGAAGCTTTATTTTTAATGCTGACGAGTCAGGTTTTAATAGTGATCCCTATCGTATTAGGGCAATTGGAGAGAAAGGAAAGGCCCTGTGCCGGATATCTGGAGGCTCTGGAAGAGAGTCGACGACAGTCTTAGGATGTGTTTCTGGTAAAGCACTTCCACCGCTCATCGTATTCAAGGGAGCTGGAGTTCAGGCTCGTTGGACTTCCAATAGCGCCTATCCAGGAACTCTATATGCGGCCTTCACTAATGGATGGATGGAAGAGACGCAATTTTTCCAATGGTTTACGACAGGGTTTATACCTCACATTAAAGATTTAAGAACTTCCCAAAACCTTCTAGATCAAGCAGCTCTACTGTTGTATGATGGCCACAGCAGTCATATGAGAATTATTGAAGAGGCAATGCACAACAATATTATTTTGATAAAGTTTCCAAGCCTTCTTACGGATAAGCTTCAGCCTTTGGACAAGTGTGTCTTCGGACCCTTAAAGGTGAACTGGAATAAATAATTGGTGAAGTTTGGTAGGGAACAAATGGGACGCGGGTGCGGACGGCTAACTAAGGAAAAATTTACCGAATTACTTGGCATTACTCGTAAAAATACTGGCGTATACCCAGTTGATCGAAACAAATTCCCACAAAATGAATTTACACCAGAAGACTTGGCCAAATACGAAGCTGCCCTCAAAGCTCCGAAATCTGTTACATCCGATGCTATTATTATCCAACCAGTATCCTCTAAATCAACTGTTATTGCAATTTCTGAACCAAACCCACTTCTACCCACGGTCGACGATCAAACGCCTTCAACTTCATCATGTTGTAGTCAACATCATTCAGTGTCATCAGCTGAAAGCCGACAGCAGCCTTCTACATCGTCAACTGACTACCAAAAATTATTAGTGGCATCTACCCATAGTCCACAACCATCGACGTCATCGTCTATCAGTAAATCGACAGAAATTACCAACATTTTCGTGCCACTCAGCCGCCGTGAAGATATTGTTGAAGAGAAAAAACAAGTCATACCGAGATTAAAGCAACAAAGATATGGAGAGGTATTAACAACCAACCAAGTCTTGGAAAGACTAAGAGAAGCAGAAGAAAAGAAGAAAAATAAAGGACAAAAAAGGCTAATCCGAAAACGGACAACAAAGAGTTAGAGCCGAAATTGAAAAAAATGAGAAGTGAACCAGTTGCAGAGTCGGAAAGTTCTGATGGAGGAATAAGTCTAGGTGATACTGATGACGAATTGGGCAGAACCGGAAAAACAAGATATAGAGCTTAAAACAGTCGAGAGTTCAGTCTTGTCCACAGGGAAATTTATTCTTGTGCAGTTTAAAGGTGGAAAGAGAAATACTACTCTTTTTAAATATGTGTGTTTAATTGAAGCTGTCGATGAAAAATTAACGGAAATCAAAGTGACTGGTCTTAAATCCTGGGTTTTTCAACATTGTTGAAACTGATGTCAGTTATATAACCTTGAATCAAATCATTGGTGTGCTTCCCGATCCTGGCATTCAAATGAAGGGAGAGAGAATACTATACAACTTTCCAGTAACAGTTCCTGTTTATGAGCAAAACTAATTTTTTATACCTATAATATTATTATAATTACATACTTAGAACAAATTTCTTCTATTAGCGTTCTCAAAAATAGTTTAGTTTTAGTTAAAATAAACAGAACTGTTGGAAAATATTTACTTTTATCTCGATTTTTCATTTATATTGTAAGCAAAACCTTTAAGGTCACATTATGTTGAGGTAAATGTGTCAAGAGATACTTGTTTACAATTACCCCTAAAGAGTAGAGGCAAATGTAAACGGACAAGCATGTGGAATATATTTTTTTTATCTTAATGTGACTTGTAATTACAGAAAAATACTAGTAATTATCAAAGAACATACTATGAGCTATGTGACTGCTAATTTACATATATAACATAATGCGTGATGTCCACAAAAATCGTTTAGCAAGTCAAAACATTAAATATCGTCCACAATTACCCCCAATTGACCCTATACTCCGAGATAATCCGTTATCTGTTAGGATAAAACGAGCCGACTATAGTGATATTTTAAACTCTAAGACAAGAAAGCTAGAATTAGCTAAACTAGCTCCCTCATAGGGATCTTCTCAATGTACTTGAAAGATATGGAATAAGGGGAAGAGCCCTTCAGCTCTTCTCTAGTTATCTGTCGGAGCGGTATCAGATGGTAAGGCTAAAAAATTGGCATTCCTCAAGGAACGGTCTTAGGCCCGATATTATTTATAACATATTTAAACTTCCTTTTAAAATTACAGATTGATGGGTTAACAGTATCTTATGCTGATGACACGGCAATTGTTGTTTCGGGAGATTCTTGGGAAAGCATAAGGGACAAATCCATGAACATATTGGTAGAAATAAAAAACTGGCTAGAAACTTCTAAACTAACTTTGAATTTAACAAAAACTAATTACATAGCCTTTTCTTTGACTAGTGTAAATAGACCTGAGTATACCTCGATTTTATTTAATGATGATTGCATTAAGGAGACCTCATCTACAAAATATCTCGGAATTATAATCGACAAAAATTTAAAGTGGAAAACACATATTGATCATGTCTCCAACAAAGTCCGAAAACTTGTTCATAAATTTTACTTGCTAAGAGAATTTTTGAATAAAAAAACACTCACTATCATGTATAAAGCATTTGTAGAGTCAATTTTAAAATACGGAATACGGGTGTGGGGAGGACTTTATAATAACAGCTTATATAAGTTAAATATAATACAGAAGTAGATTTTAAAAATAATTCTTAAGAAAAACCGTTTATAACCTTCTCATTTGCTTTTTAATAAAGATATTCTAGATATTAGATCGTTATATATACTTACAACATGTTCCTATATACACACTCAACCTAACTTAAAGATTTTGATAGATCATTCCTATGAAACAAGAGCTAGATATCACGAGCACATAAAAATTCCGACAAGTTTAAATAATCTTAATCTGAGGTATATAAACTACTTTGGCCCAAAACTTTATAACTTATTACCAAGAGAGGTAAAAATATGTTCTAGAATGAAAAGATTTAAATTACTAACAAAGAATGTAATCTTTGAAAATCACCATCAATTTGTAAGGATTTTTAACTAGTTTTTGTGATTTTATGTCTATTTGGGTAGATTTAGGAGATCTATGATGTTAACATTAAAAATCTTTTGATTGTATATGCAAATTGTTATAGTAGAATTGTTTTTGTTTTGGTTTTCACGGTGTAGAATAATATTACAAATAAATGTAACAAATTATTAGAAAACTTTACTACGCACATACAGATGTTTTTACATCTAGGTGTTGAGTACTAAGACTTGTATTAGATATAGCTATAGTTTAATTTTTGAAATAATTAAATAATATCATTCTATTGTAATAACTGATATATTGTGAAAATAAATATATTTTCTAGAAGAAGTTTCTTCTAGGAAACAAAAAAAAAAAAAAAAGAATTAGTACTGATGGCTAATTTAGTTAAATTCAACAGAGAATTAAGTTCATTAGTGAGTGAGAAGGTCTTTCTCACTCATCAGTATCAATTGTTGATTGATATCTTAATTTTGTTGAATAATAGACGTAAAAACAATTTTCTCATCATCTTATTTTAATATTCAATCTCTCAGTTGTAGAAACTGTTACAAACAAAGTTATTATAATTGCTCTGCGTAAATACCTAGTAGAGAAAAAAAAAATCAAAACATCTTTTTATGTGTCAATCTAGCTATAAGTTCTGATGATGCTTTATTAGCGAAACATGTAACCTGATTGACACATAAAAAGATGTTTTGAGACTGAGACTTGGAGTTTTTAATTTTTTCTCTAGTTACTAGGTTTCATAGGACGAGTTCTTTCAATTTATAAATAGTAAGAAGCGTTAGAAAATTTCTGAAAAGTACCAGTATACAATTAGTAAAAAAATAAGGTAATTTTGACAAACGAATACTACCATGTAACGTCACTCACCTTAAAATTCTCACTAAAAATCTTATGTTGCTTGTCCCGCTTGTTCAGCTTGTCCAGTTCGTTTTTCCTGAAGGTCATGTGATAGCAGCCGCCCTCGCCGTCGGTCCCGAACCCGTTTTTCACCTCCTTCGCGGCCGTCGCGGTGCTGCCGCTCACGAAAAACGTGTTGAACCAGAAGTGAAACAGTTTCTCCTTCCGTCTGATCATGATTTTATTGTAGAACTCGATCTTGACGTCGCCGCTGAGGGCGAAACAACGGTCCAACTTGATCGAGAACTGACCGAGTTGCTCCTGCTGTTGTTGACTGTTGTTCAACGGGATCTTGTGCGGTTCGCTTTTGTACTTTTGGGTGAGTTTTTCCCCGGGAAACGACTCGGATACGGTAAAGGACAAATTGCCCGGGCCTCCGATGAACGTCGGCACCGGCTCAAAGATGAACTCTTTGATGTATAACGTGGTGGGGACGTAGTGGACGCGTTTGTTTACCAATTGTTCGTAGTAGTTCACGTAACGCACTTGGCTAGGGATCGTAACCCCTTTTGTGTCTTGAGTCCGTTTATCACCTAAAAAAAAAAAACCACATTTCAGATTTTAGAATTTGTGGTGCAAAACTGTGAGTTTATTTACCATAAAGTTCCAAAGCTTGTTGTGCCGTGTGGCACTTTTTACTATGCAATAAGTAACAGCAAATCATAGTGCCGGTTCTCCCTTTTCCGGCTTTGCAATGCACCACGACCACATTCTTTGAGTCTTTGTCCAGCCAATCTTGAACGTTCTAAAAAAATATTGAGGCAATATAGAAGGCAAGCATTCTTTCTAAACTTTTACACAGATTAGAGCAACAACCAAATATTACATAAAAGTAGGTGTTGTTTTGAGCACATGTGATTTTTTTGCTAATTGATTTTTTGTTGTCTATTAATCATATCAAATACTAAATCTGTGCTTATTTTACTGGTTTATATCCAGTTCAGTGGTGTAATTGGAGTGGTCACTTCTAGCATAAAAATTTTGCATGTTTTTTTAATTTCTAACCTGAAAGATGTCTAGTGAACGAATGAAATGCTATGTTTGTGGTGTCTGTTGTGTGGCTCGGGAAGACAAACAGCAATTATTTGGGTGTAAATGTGATATGTGCTATAAACCAATATGTAGGAATTTCTGCGGTGTGAAAACAACAACTGAAATAAGATCAATTCTGCTTCAAAATCGTGCTTTGGTGTCCCAAATGCAAAGAATCCATTGTTGAGCAAGTAAATGGGAAAAAAGGTGATCCCACTTGTAGTCAAAGTGGTAACACAACTAAAGACAACTCATTAATAACCAACAGACCTCTCGAGGTTGAAATTACATATTTAAAAATGCTTTTAAAGCAAGTGGAGGAGAAGAATGATCTCTTAAAGGTAAATAATAAATTGCTTACTAAAAGGGTTACTTCTTTGGAGCATGAACTGGAGAAGACTGTTGTGAACTGCGTTATTGAGACGCATTCCAATCCCACTGTGTCTAACAGTAGTGTTGATATTGAACAATTTATTGTAAAGCACCATGAACGGGAAGGAATTTCATGTTATTTAATTGCCCCGAATCAACAAAAGATATTAAGAGGGCAGTTACATCAGTGATCAGGGAGTGTGTGGACTCTAACATTTTTGAAGATGATTTTAGGGTTTACCGAATGGGGAGGCAGGTTGACAATAAAATCAGGCCAATTAGAGTGGTGATTGCTAACGCCGTCAGACTCAAAAAAAATAATACTAATTTGAAACGCCTGTCTCTAAGTATGGATAAAACACCGAGGCAACAACAGGAGTATCAGTACGGAGGCTGGTGAGTCAGGACTGAGAATTGTCTACTCCCATGGATCCCGGAAGATTGTGTCCTTGGATAACAATCTTAAACAAAAAAACCAATAGCCTTGTCCAACGGGGATATCTCTGCAATTTACCAGATTGTTCGGGGACTTAATAGCAAAACACACGAATTCTACAAGTCAGTGTCCGGTGGCGATTATCAACTTGCATGTGTATCTGAGACTTGGATGGTGTACGGGATCGGGAACTTTTTGAAAATAACTATTTAGTGTATCGTGAGGACCGAAATCTCGAGGCTCTTAGAGTCAAAAGAGGCGATGGAGTTCTTGTTGCTGTTAGACATGACTTGGCATCTGTCAGGGTTGATTTGAAGGACTTGGAGGTCATACTACCATCTATGGATATTGTGGGTTGCAGGGTGTCTGTAAACAAGACAAGTGTTTATATTTTTGTTATATATATACCACCAAACTCGCCTTTAGAAAATTACTTGTCTCTCTTTGATTATCTTTCCTCTTTTAGGGCAATTCAGAACCAAAATATTTTGTTGTTGGGGGATTTTAATATGAGCTTTATACAGGATAATGTTTATGATTGTAACATTAAACTTGCTGGCCTAAGGGATTTTATGGCGTCTTTGAATCTCTCTCAATTTAACAATGCCCTTAACTGCTTGATCTAGTTCTCTCCAACTTCCAGTGTTCTGTGGATAGGGACGACCAACCCCTTGTCACTGAGGATGCATATCACACTGCTATTAATATCTAATTCTCACTAATATGGCTTGTTTCTTGGAAACAGCATATCTAGCTATAAATCAGAAAAGCCAATTGGATGTGCTGTACACAGACTTCTCGAAGGCTTTTGATCGGCTGGATTTCATCCTTGTCTGGTGGAGTTCTTCATCTCATATCTGACTGGCGGGCTTCAGTATATTGAATTTATTGGTTTTGGGTCTGAGTATTACGTGGCTTCGAGTGGTGCGCCCCAAGGCGGTGACCTCGCCCCAATGCTGTTCGATCTATTTATTAATGATTTAGTTGATTGTGTGGAGAGTTTCTGTCTTTTATTCGCTGATGATCTGAAGTTGTTTCGTATCATTTGTACATTATTTAGGGCGTGGTTGAAGAGTGAGTTGAGGTAGAAACACAAAAAATTTGTTTTTTTATTAACCCACTTTTCGGGCTGATTTTCCCTCTCACTCGCACAAAACCAGGACGATCGCAATAAAATTATAATGCTCGTCTGAATTGAGCTTAATTACATAAGAAAAGCGACTTTCCAAGGCAATTAAGGGCGTGGTCGAAGATTGAAACGAGGTAGAAACCCAAAAAATGTGTTCTTAATTAACTAAAAAAAGATTTTCCCTCTCACTCGCACAAAACCAGGACGATCGCAATAAAATTATGATCCTCGTCTGTAGTGGGCTTAACTACGTCAGAAAAGTGACTCTGCAAGTGAATTTAGGGCGTGGTCCAACAATGAAATAAGGTAGAAATTTAAAAAATGTGTCCTTTATTAACCCACTTTTTGGGTTGATTTTCTCTCTCACTCTCACAAATCCTGGACGATCACAGTAAAATGACGATTTTCGTCTGCAGTGCGCCTAACTACAGCAGAAACGTGATTTTCTAAGTCGATTTAGGGCGTGGTTGAAGAGTAGAATGAGGTAGAAACTCAAAAAAATGTCTTCTTTATTAACCTACTTTTAGGGCTGATTTTTCCTCTCACTCCTACAAATCCTGGACGATCGCAATAAAATTATGATCCTCGTCTGTAGGGGGCTTAACTATATTAAAAAAGTGATTTTCCAAGTCTTTTTAGGGCGTGGTTGAAGAGTGAATTGAGGTAGAAACTCAAAAAATGTCTTTTTTGTGCACCCACTTTTTGAGCTGATTTTCTCTCTCACTCCTACAAAACCTGGACGATCGCATTAAAATTACGATCCTCGTCTGAATTTAGCTTAATTACGTAAGAAAGGCGACTTTCCAAGACACTTCAGGGCGTGGTTGAAGATTGAAACGAGGTAGGAACCCAAAAAATGTCTTCTTAATTAACGCACTTTTTGAGCTGGTTTTCTCTCTCACTCTCACAAACCCTGGACGATCGCAATAAAATGAACATCTTCGTCTAAAGTGAGCTTAACTATATCAAAAAAGTGACCTTCCAAGACAATTAAGGGCGTGGTCGAAGATTGGAACGAGGTAGAAACCCAAAAAATGTCTTCTTAATTAACCCACTTTTTGGGCTGATTTTCCCTGTCACTCGCACAGATCCTGGACGATCGCAAGAAAATTTTGATGCTCCTCTGAATTGAGCTTAATTACATAAGAAAAGTGACTTTCCCAGGCAATTAAGGGTATGGTCGAAGATTTTAACGAGATAGAAACCCAAAAAAATTCTACCTCATTAATCCACTTTTCGGGCTGATTTTCCCTCTCACTCTCAATGCTGGACTGCCTGAAGCTGCAAGAGGACATGAACAAGGTCTTTGAATGGTGTGAAAGAAATAAACTGTGACAATTTCCATTCTTCATGAAGAGATTTTATACCCATATATATTGAGTGGTTCTCAGTTGCTAGACTGTTCTTCAGTGAAGGATTTGAGCATTGAAGTAGATAAGAGGCTCACATTCAACCAGCATGTGGCACAGGTCACTGGTTCAGCCTTAAAATCCCTCGGGTTTATAGTAAGGTCCACTTCTCAAAGTCAAAGTCAAAAATAGCTTTATTGTTACGTAACATCATCTGTTGTTAACAAAGCATTATATAAAATCTTAAAGATAGTTGACAACATAATCTTTTACAAAAATATAAAAATTTTAACAATTCTTACATACATAGAATATAGAACACACCCAAAGAAAGGGTAGTAAGAATTCACATTACGCTGCGCAAAACTCTTCACTGTCAAAAGATTGTATTTAAAAACTCGTCTACAGAATAAAATGCTTTAGCAAGCAAGAGTTTCTTTATATTTTTCCTAAAACGTTTTTCACAATTTATTAGCCTTATATAAAGGGGTAGGTGGTTAAAAAGCCTTCTGCCCCCGTACACAAAAGAGGACTTAATCTGCTCACTTTTTGGGATAGGCAGAGGTAAAGAGAAGGTTCTTCGGAGATTGTAACCCGAGGAGGGGGGGCCAAGCTGATGGCGATATTTTTTGTGGATAAGACAAACAGTCTCAGGCAATGTCAGGACAGAGTGTTTTAAAAATAATGGCCTACAGGGGCTACGAAAGGGAGCTGCACACATATAGCGTATGGCTCTTTTTTGCAAAATAAATAGAGAGCTGAACAAATACTGAGAGCACACACCCCAAAACACAATACCGTATCTCAGATAAGACTCTATAAGAGCATGGTAGGCAATTTTGGCCACATCAAGTCCCAGAGAATGTGTTATTACTCTAATAGCATAACAGTTGGATGATAACTTCCCTAATAAAGAGGAGATATGATTTTCAAATTTTAATTGCTTATCAATCGTCAGGCCCAAAAATTTGCATGTTTCAGAAGGACTTATTGTTTTATTTTGCAAAGTTACATTTAAAAGTTAAAATATTAAAAGTTAATCTATTAGATTCACACCATGACTTTACAAGAATTAAATCTTCATCAACAATATTCCTTAATCTCTTGGTGTCAGTGTCATGCCAAAGTAATGTTGTATCATCCGCAAAGATAGTAAATTTGCCCCTAATTGGAATTTGAGAGATATCATTGACATATAGCAGGAACAATATTGGTCCAAGAACAGAACCCTGGGGTACACCAGCGTCCATATTCAGACGGGATGACATATCATTGTCAAAGAATACCCTTTGTGTTCTTCCAGATAGGTAAGAACGAAACCAGTCGAGAGCAACTCCTCTGAATCCATAGGTTTCTAGCTTCTGTAGCAGTATTCTGTGACTTACACAGTCAAACGCCTTAGATAAGTCACAGAACACCGCCGCCGCACTCTCCCCAGCGTTCAACCCCATGTACAGACTCTCTAAAAAATTGAAAATAGCATCAGATGTACCCAGTTTCGTCCGGAATCCAAATTGCTGATGGTTAAGAACATTATGCCGTTTCAGAAATTCCATCATCCTAGTTTTTAGATACCAATCTCTCTACAAGCTTGCCAAGCGTGGGAAGCATTAAATTTGATGGGTCATCATAGTTTCCACCCTTAAATAATGGTATAATCAAGGCATCCTTGAGTAAATGTGGAAAGGACCCACTTGAAAGTGAAACATTTAACACCTCAGTCAAAGAATCAAGGGTTGGTAGCGGTAGCGCTGTTAGGACCTTTAGTGACAGCCCATCCCATCCAGAGGAGGTCTTATTTTTCATTGCGGATAGAGCTTCCATTATTTCACTAGAATCTGTTGGTCTAAAGAAAAATGTTTCAGGCACCTTAATGTTGTGTAAGTATGAGCGCGGATCTCCAACAGACTGAGGCAATAATATTGATAGACCCAAAGCAACACCCTGGAAAAAATGATTGAGTGTTTCGGCCGACACCGTGCTATTAGAAACAGAAGGGTTCCCACGTTCGCCTCGTAAGTCATTAACAATTTTCCAAGACTCTCTAGACTTATTTCTTGATTGGTTTATTTTAATTGAGTAGTTTATATAAGTTTTTTGCCAATTTCACTGTATCGCGGTAAATTTTGCGATATCTATTAAAGTAGGATATGAATTTGGAGTTGTCCAGGGCAAACTTTCGTATGGAGTGCAAATACCGAAGATTTTTACCAGAAACTAATAGACCCCTGCTATACCAGGGTCTTCTCCTTTTTTCCCTAATTGTCACCATGAGAAAAGTTGCCTCAAAAACATCCACTAAAGTTGAATGGAAACTCTCAAAAGGATCACCGTTGTTAAGTATGATACCATTCCAGTCTATTGAATTACAACATTCTTTAAACTTACAGAAATTTTTTCTAGTGAACAACCTTCCGCACTTTTTTTTTCTTGAGGTACACTTTTTTTCACTTAGAAGAAAGGAACATAATACGGCCTCATGATCAGACAACCCGGCATTTACAATCCTACATGCAACCTGCGTTTCACAGAGAGTAGAGCAAACATAATCTAAAAGTGATGCTGAATTAGCAGTGATTAGAGATTAGATTAGATTAAAATAAGGGTGAAGTTTCACTGCGACCTAAAAGATCTATTGTGTGCCCCTTTCTAATTACTGCTTGATGTTATTCTCAAGTCAGATTACTTCGTACAATCCTATGGCTTTAATAAAGGCTAGTAGTTGTGACGGTTCCAGTAATGAGATATTTCCTTCTGGAATTTCATAATTACCGAGGTGCATGGCACGACTTTCGGCAACTGTTTCGCATGTAGTTACTAGGTGTTCTGGGGTCTCTTCCTCTTCCCCACAGAATCTGCATTCACCTGTCTGTTCTAGTTTTAGTTTCCTGCGGTGTTCTCGAAGGTGACAGTGCCCTGTTAGGAATCCTGTTACAATCCGTAGTTTAGTTTTAGTTAAACTTACTAGAGCTTTAGATTTTTTTGGGTCGAGGGTTCCAAGGAACATCTTGGAGTGTCTCAACCCTGGATGATCATCCCAGAGGCTTTCTCTGAGTTGATCCTCCATTTTTGTAAGCTCATATAGGTAAGTATTCTTTCCTATGCCGCAGAAAGGTTCCGGTCCTACAAATTGAGAACCAGATCCCTTTTTTGCCAGAATATTGGCTTCTTCGTTACCTTGCACGCCTGTATGTCCAGGTACCCACAATATTGTGACTTTATTTCTCTTTCCTACCTCATTAAGTTTGCCCAAACAGTCTCTTACCATTTTAGAACTGATGACATGTGAACTCAGTGCTGCTATGGCTGCTTGACTGTCGGTGAAGATTGCGATGTCCTGCTTGAGGTAGTCTTTGTTCAGGATTAATTGAGCGCATCTTTCTATAGCGTGTATTTCCGCTTGAAAGACACTGGTGTATTTTCCCAGTGGCTCTGAGTATTTGGTGCCAGGCCCAAATACTCCAGCTCCTGTTCCTTTTTCGGTTTTAGAACCATCTGTGTACCATTTGATAGTATTTTAAGTGAGCGGGCGACAGATCCATTTTCCCAGTCACTTTTGCTGTCAATTTTTGTACTGAAATTCCTAACAAAGTGATATTCCCGAGTTATATCGTCCTTGGGAAGATCGAACAGGGGAATGGATCTTGTTTGAGATACCCAGGCTCTCTGATCAATGTCCCTTCTGTTCGTTCTATCCCTTGCTAATCTGAACATGGCCCTTTTAGCAGCTCCCTCTACTGCCAGGTGAAGAGGTGCCAGGTCAACTATGACCTCCAGTGCTGCTGTGGGGCATGTTTTCATAGCTCCTGTAATGCATACGCATGCAAGTCTTTGAACCTTGTCAAGTTTACGCCTTACTGTACTTAACTTTGTAGTGTCATGCCACACCACTGCCCCATATGTGATTATGGGTTTAACCATCATGGTGTACATCCATCGCAGTATTTTTGGGGAGCATCCCCAGTTTTTACCCGCTAGGTTCCTACAGATCATAATGGCTTTAGTGGCCTTGTTTACTGTGAATTCTAGATGCTTGTTCCAACTAAGCTTACTATCCAGTGTCACTCCTAGATATTTTACTTCATCCGATGTATGTACAACTTGTCCGCCCAGGTGGATGTCCCTGGTGGGTTGCATTTTCCTTTTACGAGTGAATGGTACGATAGTAGTTTTCGCTGAATTTATGCTCAGCCCCACTGATGTGCACCATTCTTCCGTGATGCTTAGGCTTCTTTGTATGAGGTCGTATAAAGTGCCCTTATACCTGCCTTTGACTATAATAACGATATCATCAGCATATCCTATCCTTGAGGCGTGCCACGAGTAGTTTTGATGCCTGTGGTCTGTTCGCCCACAGTAGTCTCAGCCGTACGCGTGGCAAGCATTTGACAAATCCATCGGATTATGGTTTTGTTCAAATTTCTTTTTTCCAGGGCATTTTTTACCGCTACATGTGACGTGTTATCAAATGCCCCAGATATATCTAGAAAGGCGCAGATGGCTGTTTCTTTCTCATTCAGGCTTTTCTGGATGATTTGTGTCAGTTGATATAGTGCGGTTTCTGTGGATCTGCCCGCTCTATAAGCATGTTGACACTGATGTAGAGGTGCTCTCTCCAGAATGTCATTCCTGATATGGTTGTCTACAATTTTTTCTATTGTTTTCAGAATGAAAGACGTAAGGCTGATAGGTCTGAAAGATTTGGGGTCAGTCCCATCTTTTTTTCCTATTTTCGGTATGAAGGTGACTTTTGCCCTTCGCCAGCTACTGGGAATGTATCCCGACGCTAAGCTCGTCCTTGCTATTCTACTCAGGTGAGGAAGGATTTTCTCTTGTCCGTTTTGTAGGAGAGCAGGAAAAATTCCATCCACTCCCGGTGACTTGTACGGTTGAAAGGTGTTTATTGCCCATTTCAACCTTTCTGTCGTAAAGACGGTCCTTGCAACTTCCCAGTCCTCTTTTTTAGGATTGGTGTACTTTATTGGGACCGTTTCTATAGGTTCGCACCCTGGAAAGTGTGTTTGAAGTAATAGGATGGCTTGCTCCTCTTCTCCCTTCGTGTAGGTGCCATCTGGCTTTTTGAGGGCCATTATTGGCTATGTGCCTCCCTTAGCCATTGCTTTGTGCAGTCTAGCCGCAGTCGGAGTGTTAGCAATTTCCGCACAGAAAGTTCTGAAGTGCTGTCTTTTGGTTTGCGAGTAGGTTGGTCAACATGCAAACTTAAATTAAAAGATTTCAGCACTCTATGTATCGACAAATGATTGTTAGAGTTATTGCAGTCTAAAAAATTTACATTAATGTCACCTGTCAATATTAGTGATGCATTTACCGATATTTGGCTTAAAATGTTATATAATTTATCAATAAAACTACTAAAATTACTCGAGGGTGACCTGTAAAGGCCTAAAATGTACAAATTAAATTCTTTAGAATAAACAATGCAAAATTCAAAAGTTTTTTCTTCCAGGAGATACTCAAACTTGGTTATACCAACAAAGTTATATCTTTCTAAAAACTTATTCTCTATTAATATCAAAGTTCCACCATGATTATACTGAGTACGGGAATAGATGGATGTGAGAGCATAACTTTCTATAAAAAAAAAGGTTCACCCTGTTTGAGCCAATGTTCAGTCAAAACAACAATGACAGGGTTATCTTCATATGCTAAAAATAAAGAGAGTTCATCAGATTTATTTCTGACTGACTGAATATTTAAAAGGGCTAAAGCAAAATGGACTCAAAAAAAGTTTTGTTGTGTTCCAGAGGTCCACTATTCCATGTTATATCCATACAAGGTATAGTTTTTGATACTATTTTTAAGGCAGAGTGAGTGGTAGATATATATAATGATAAAATATCACAAAGTGATTTCGGTGATGGCCGATGTGATGGCCCTTCAAAAGCATTAGTGATAACTCTCACAGATAGGTTTTTATTTCTTATGAATGAATTGATGTATTTAAGAGTCTTAAAGTAGAAGCGACTGTGACTGAAATTATATGTAATACACAAGATAAGATTAGTACTCTTTCCTATAAACAACAGATTACTTAGACTAGACAGTGTGACCTGCATAAAACTTAAGTTAACATTATCTTTACTATTATAATTAATGACAGTGCCAAAAAGGTCCTTACTTAGTCTGTGAAAAGGGGCGCCAGTCATTACTTTTCCTGATATATCATAGCAAGCACCTGACAATTCCCTGAGAATAGATGATAGACGTCTGGCACTAGAGTCTCCATAAATAAAAACTCTGGATTTCTTAGGTAAAGAGAGGCGTGTTTTATTTGTATAGGAGTAGCTATGTTTATATGAAGATGGTTCTTTGGACTTGACAGAACAACATATACATAGAGTTGGTATGTGATTCAATGTCATCAGAGTCTTTGATTACCATTGGAGTCTTTGAGATTTTAAAAGACAGTAAATCATTTCTAAGGGAAGCTATTTCACAAGAGTAAGAGTGATTTTCAGCCTCAAGAAGTCTAATAGAAGTGATCATATTTCTGCTAAGAGCATGTGTTTCCTCCAGGTCTTTTTGAAGTTGATTTATTTTTTTCTTCTGTTCTGAAATGAGCTTGTCAAAATCCTTCTCAGTCTGGGACATCCTGTCGATATCAGATCTCAACTTTAAAACTTCTTCTCTCTTGCAGTTTAATTCCACAACCATTTTTCTTTCCATGTCCAATATGTCTTCCTCAAATTCTTGAGTTTTTTTGTGCTGCTTTTTGAAGGCATTTTCCTTAGATTTCAATTCAGTATAAAGATTATCCATTTTTTTCTCCAGAGACAAAATTTCTTGGTTGTGTGAAGTTTCTAGCTGCTCAATAAGAATCCTCTTGTCATTTACTATGGTTTGCAGCCTAGCAACCTGTTTAAGGGTCCTATCATGTTCTGTTGTAGATATCCAGCTGTGTCATACATGTGTCAGAGCTGTATATCTTTGCTTGTTCGAGTTTTTCATGGGTCCGAAAATCTCTGTCCAGGCAGCTGGGGTGAAAAAAACCCAAGCACTGAATGCATAAGTAGTTATTGAAGGTTTTATTTGCACAGCATCGAAATTTACTTTTGGGATCCATTATAAGATTATCAAAGAAACTAATTCACCAAACAGCAACACAGCAAAAAAACCATGGTGGACGTCTTCATGCCTTACGCTATCGCTAACGCTAAATTTCAGGAGCTCTCTACAGTTTAAAATCTACGGGAATGCGACATAACACGATAACCATACCAATTTAACCACAACCACGGAACCACAAACCAATTTAACAATTTAAGAATATATCCAGCTTGACTGTATTGTACAATTCATTAGTAAAGTCTAAATTAATGTATGGCTCTATGTTGTGGTTCCCCATCTATGATGTTCATGTTAACAGACTGGAGTATGTACAGCGCAGATTCTTAAAGTTACTTTCTGTTAAGTTGGATGGAGTATATCCAGTAAGAGGTGTGGAACAGGAGTACCTGCTGAATAGATTCAACTATTTGTCACTAAAGCAAAATACTATTCTCTCTAGTCAGATATTTTTATATAAACTTTGCAATAATAAAATTGATTGTTCTGAGCTCTTAGAGAGGCTACCTCTATTTGCTGCCAATACAAGGAGACACCATATATTTTATCCCTGTCTTAACTTAACAAATCTGTCCAGCAAAGCTCCACTGTACCGTGCTTGTACATGGTATAATCAGATGAATGCTATAGATGTCGACATCTTTAGCAGCACTAAATATGTTTTGATTATTTTTCTGTGATTGTTATCATTTGGTTAGTGTGTCTTATATTCTTACAATTATGCTATTGTTTTAAATTTTGTTATCACTCTATAATGGATCTTATATTATTATTTTTTTACTACTTATTTAAGGTGCTTAAAACTTGTACTGTTTCAATTTTAATTATTTCGATTGTCTTGTAATTGGGAATTTTCCTGTTGTACAATAGAGTATTAGTATTTCAATACTAAACTCATTTCTTAAAATTACTTAACGTTACATTAAAGGTATACGCGAATCTAACAGAAAAGCCTTGTATTTCTTCTCGAAAGTGAAAAGTGAGCATGATCTTATTAAGTTGTATACTACACCCTGGTAGGCAAATGAGTTTTTCAGTTCTATGCACTGATATTTGAAATCTAATAATGTTTCTTAGGCGGTGACTATATGTAAATCTTGTCTTGCCATGAAATAATCTGAAAGATATTTAGGGCACCTCGACTTGTAAATTCTATAAACAAACTGACCGAAATGTAAAGCTGCTCTCCTTCCGTATTTTAGTATTCTATTGTCAAAATATGTTTATGGTGTTATGTGATCAAACTTTTGTATGTTGAAGACAAATCTCGTCTTGAGCTAACTGAATTATGTTCTTCATTTCAAGAGTGAGGTGATTGTAAAAAACAAAGTTGCAATAATCTAGCTGTGACCAAACAAGAGCCTAATTCGATATTTTTGGGCAAATAATATTTAAATTGATGCAAACTTTGCACGATCATTTTTTTATTACATGTACCTGAAAGTTTAGGACCTCATCAAACATGACACCAAGATTTTTTTGCTGATGCTGAACAAGGAAAGAGACTGTTATTTATATGCAAAGTAGTAAAATTATTTAATTATTTTTAATGTATTAGAACCTACGAGTAAGTATTTTCTGTACAACAAAGGTCAAAACTAATTGCTGTATAACTAAATAAAAATTATACCTGACAAAATGGCTCCACAGACTCGATCATGGGGGGACTGTGGTCATCAAACGGGAAATCCTTCACCATATTATGGAACTTGGCTTTATCGTAACTCCTCTCCGAACACAAATTGTAAATCATGTAGTGCTTGGGGTGTTTTTGATCTAAAAACTTCACGACGTCCTCGATATTGTTCCTATAAACACTTTCGATATTAGAAGCAGGATAGCCCATCGCTATGATGCTATCGGTGATATCTATTAGGCATTATTTAAGGAAAACAAACACTAACGTCTAAGATCATTATAAAGCAAATAAACTAGAAAAGGATACAAGTAAGATCCAAATTGAACCCGTCCTGCTTATACCTGTTGCGTTTCTTACTAACAATGTTTTTAATGGGATTGGTAAAGTTCATGTTCGGAAATGAGGCAGTCATAGTCTCCAAGGTACTCTGACTGTCCATGGACTGCCTGTTCAGGCAGCTTGACTCCTCTCTAGAATCATTTTTGTCTAACGGGGTCGTCCCCTTTGCGGTTTTTGTACTAGGAAGGAACCCAATGAATTCCTTGGGGTTGTTCTTGTTTAGGCTGGTGCAGTTACCTTTGGCCAAAAAATAACATTGAAAACCTTTGAGGTTAGATGCACATAATCGTCCAACGTCTAAGTGCCTACCTCTATACGTCTTGTTCTTGGATTTCCTGCAACTAACACAGACCCCCATAAAAGCACCTGGAGCTCACCGATAAGTTAAACTCAACACTCAACTCGCACATAGGAAAGTTATCAGACAAACTGTATTGCACTGATACGAATTAACGAACTCGCTGTATTACGAAATAAATAAGAACACGATTTTATTAGTATTATTGGCACTGGGTCAGACCTACTTCATCTGAAAGATCCCTTTTTCGGACCGCGATAACACAATCACATTGTTTTCCCTCTGTGCGCGGAGAGGAGGTGTAACTGCACCATTTTATTTAGACCTGGGGCACCGTGGGGCCGTTTTATCGCTTCCTCGACGACGTTTTCGGGAAACTCTGCATCGTTTGTGTCGGAAAACGGGAAAATTCCTGGGCCTTTGTCTTTTTTTCACAAGAAACTGGAACATCCACGGAACTTTACATTTTTTGACAACTCTTCCGTTCCGCAGGTTAGGCAACCAGCGGATTTTGACAGGTGACAGTGACATTTTTGACAAGTAATGCGCACGTTGCCAAGTCACAGTTTTAGAATAGAAAGTTTTTCAAATGGAAAAACGCGGTAAAGTAAAGGGACGTCTAAAAGCCATGAACATTCTTACATAGAATGTTGAGTTAAAACGTTTTATTATTTACATTCAGAAAAAACCATAGGGAGCAAAAACCTGGCCTGTCACATTTTTAAATACAGTGGCGCCATCTAGGGATTAAAGTAAAAATTAAATAGGCATATTGAATATTAAGTTGCCTATCTTTATTCATATATAGTATACATAATCTTTGTCTTGAATTTTTTAAATTTAATATAGGAATGACCTTGACTCGACCCTAGACAAATCCCAAAACTCTCACCAAGAATTCAAAAATACAGCTGATTAACGTCAACTCTTGTGTAAACACATCTCAAAGCGGTTTTGACCTAATTCGTATTAATATGACGTGTAAACCTAGTAAATAAATGGAACTCTTGTCTATGCTGGTACTCGGGAGTGTTCGAGGTCGCTCGGACACGTTCGGGTTTCCGTGCTGTACACTCCGAATAAAAGACTTGACTCGATACCTATTAACTTGAAGATTATCTAGTAATGCCGACTTATTACGTATAATTCAAGATAATGTACTAATGGATTTCCTTATCATTAACCTTTGAACCATATATTATTTATTAATAACCTAAAAGACAAATGCCGGTCACGTGATTATAAACACAACAAAGCCCCGCGGACCACGTGACCGTTGTCGAATGTCACTGACCTTCACCCAAGGTCCCGATACCAATTTATCAGCAACGGAGTTGTTTACTCGCACCGTTTTTATCGTTGTACCGGTACCTACGTGCATACATCGGCAGTATATTATATTCCTTGGGTTCTGCGAGACGGTAAAACATGGCCACCCGATCGGTTTCCAAACTGCTGTTTTCCAAAACTGGGGCGACCCTATTGGTGAAAAACGCCCGCGGGGCTCAGAACGTGAGACCGTTCTCTAGCCCCGCCAGTGCCCCGAGCACAGGTACGTACTAAGACCATTCTAATGATTTTTCAGTATTTATTATTGGGGTTATTCATTTGTCCTAATTAACCTTAAAAAAACATATCTGTCATCTGTCATGTCCATCTATCTGTCACTGGTAGGGCTGGGCAGTTTATATCGAATATTGACACGTTTAGGTGGTATCGCGTCACTAACTGTTTTATCCTAATAACAATCTGTCATAAATAAAAAGATACACACACACAGGTTATAAATAGAGCTGGGCATTTTGCATCGATACTGGATAATTCATTCATTCATTAATAAACTAAACAAAAAAAAAACGTTTTTTTAGCCAACTACGAGTTTATCAAAGTAAGCAGCGCCGGCTCGAAGGACCAAGTGGGCGTGATCACCTTGAACCGCCCCAAGGCGTTGAACGCCCTCTGTAACGGTTTGATGCAGGAGGTGGCGAACGCCCTGGACGTCTTAGAGGCGAACAAGGACATTGGGGCGATCGTGATCACGGGAAGTGAACGCGCGTTCGCCGCGGGGGCGGACATTAAAGAGATGCAGAACAACACGTACGCCCAGTGCGTTTCCAGTAACTTTTTGGAGCATTGGAACCGCGTGTCGAAGGTTGGCAAACCTGTTATCGCTGCTGTCAACGGATACGCCGTAAGTACCTCCATCCGTCAACGATCTAATGACCTTGTTGCCCATAGACAAGGAATATGTTTTTTTGTGGGATTAGCACTCCCTTACCTTGTTCTTCCTTTGGACTACCCAATCTACCATAGAATACAAACGTAAAGAAATGCGGGTTGCCTAATATTAACGCGAAAAAAATGTTGGCCCTCTTAGTTAACGCGATGTAAACGTACCTTAAGATTTATACATGAGAACTGTCACTTGTCTGTTATGACTTTGACATGCGGCG
This sequence comes from Anthonomus grandis grandis, assembly GCF_022605725.1. Classification (NCBI taxonomy): domain Eukaryota; kingdom Metazoa; phylum Arthropoda; class Insecta; order Coleoptera; family Curculionidae; genus Anthonomus; species Anthonomus grandis. The sequence goes on along the minus strand of NC_065563.1, from coordinate 12,254,853 downwards.
ACGCAGTGCCATTTTAATGACGTCATATTTTAATTATTCCAAATAAAAATTCATTATTTCTTCCAAGCAGTTGAGTCTAATTAAAAAAACTTAAAATTTGACAGTTGACATGTCTAGTCAATTTTAATTAATTTAACGGCATGTGAACATGCTTAACAGTCCAGGTTTACATTTCCCATTCAGCCTAATTTTTAATTAAATATTTCCCATTTAGCCTAATTTTTAATTAATTTTATTTTAATTAAAGATTCTATTTCAGTCCAGGTTTACATTTCCCATTCAGCCTCATTTTTAATTAAATGTTTCCCATACAGCCTAATTTTTAATTAAAATTTTCCCATTTAGCCTAATTTTGAATTATTTTTTTAAATTAAATATTTTTATTCCAGTCCAGGCTTACATTTCCCATTCAGCCTAATTTTTAATTAAATGTTTCCCATACAGCCTAATTTTTAATTAAATTTTTCCCATTCAGCCTAATTTTTAATTAAATATTTTATTCTTAATTATTTTTAATTATTACTTATATATTTTTAATTATTTTTTTTTAATTTAAGATTTTATTCTAGTCCAGGTTTACATTTCCCATTTAACCTAATTTTTAATTAATTTTCTTAATTAAAGATTTTATTACAGTCCAGGTATACATTTCCCATTTAGCCTAATTTTAAATTTTTTTAAAATTAAATATTTATTCACTGGAATAATTAAATAATGACTGAAATAATTATTCCAGTCCAGGTTTACATTTCCCATTTAACCTAATTTTTAATTAATTTTTTTAATTAAAGATTTTATTCCAGTCCAGGTATACATTTCCCATTTAGCGTAATTTTTAATTAAATTTTTCCCATTTAGCCTATTTTTTAATTTTTTTTTTAAAACTAAATATTTATTCACTGGAATAATTAATTAATTACTGGAATAATTAAATAAATATTCCAGTCCAGGTTAACATTTCCCATTCAGCCTAATTTTTTCCCATTTAGCCTAATTTTTAATTATTTTTTAAATAAAATATTTTATTCCAGTCCAGGTTTACATTTCCCATTTAACCTAATTTTTAATATATTTTTTTTTTAATTAAAGATTTTCTTCTAGTACAGGTTTACATTTCCCAATCAGCCTAATTTTTAATTAAATTATTCCCATTTAACCTAATTTTTAATTAATTTTTTTTTAATTAAATATTTTATTCCAGTCCAGGTTTACATTTCCCATTTAACCTAATTTTTAAAAATTTTTTTTTAATTAAAGATTTTCTTCTAGTCCAGGTTTACATTTCCCAATCAGCCTAATTTTTAATTAAATTATTCCTATTTAGCCTAATTTTTAATTAAATTATTCCCATTTAGCCTAATTTTTAATTAATTTTTTTCAAATAAATATTTTATTCCAGTCGGGTTTACATTTCCCATTCAGCCTATTTTTTAATTAAATTTTTCTCATTTAGCCTAGTTTTTTATTAAATTTTTCCCATTTAGCCTAATCTTTAATTATTTTTTTAATCAAAGATTTTATTCCAGTCCAGGTATACATTTCCCATTCAGCCTAATTTTTTAATTAAATTTTTCCCATTTAGCCTAATTTTTAATTAAATATTTCATTCCAGTCCATGTTTACATTTCCCATTTAACGTAATTTTTAAATAAACGTTTCCCATTTAGCCTAATTTTTAATTAAATATTTTATTCCAGCCCATGTTTACATTTCCCATTTAGCCTAATTTTTAAATAATTTATAAATTCTTATAATTATTTTTTTAAATAAAATATTTTATTCCAGTCCAGGTTTACATTTCCTATTCAGCCTAATTTTTAATTAAATTTTACCCATTCAAACTAATTTTTAATTAAATATTTTATTCCAGTCCATGTATACATTTCCCATTCAGCCTAATTTTTAATTAAATTTCTCCCATTTAGCCTAATTTTTTTTAATAAAGATTTTATTCCAGTCCAGGTTTACATTTCCCATTCAGCCTAATTTTTAATTAATTTTTTTTTTAATTAAAGATTTTATTCTTAGAAGTTTTTCCCAAAAAACTATAAAACTGACGTCAAAATTTCCCGTCAGTCATAAGTAGAGATGTGTAGTGTGTATCGATATTGACTGTTTGTTGTGCAGTGATTTTAATAATAAAAAACATTTTATTTTTTCTATAAGGTATTTACTACTAACCGCTATTTTCCCATTTCTCCTAAAGCATACATTAACAGTTTCTGCTGTTCAGTCACGTTTTTCCCATTGACCCTAAAACTGACTTAAAAATTTCCCATTTATCATTCCTATCTTTCCTTAATGACTCCTAATGATCAGTTTCTAATTTGACCAAAAAATATTTTTTTCATATTAAATTATCTGTTTCTATCAGTTTTTCCCATTCGCCCTAAAACTGTTAAAAAAATCAAAATTTGTCATCAATCATAAATAGTACGGAGCAATTTATATCGATATAACTACTCACGCTGTTACGTCATTTTTAACGAATATTTATTCTGAAATGCGAATTTTCATCCGAACATTCCCGAATCTACATAAAAGGACACGCCCATATTTTTATGTTTTATGGGACATACACCATACATAACCAAAGGATGCTTATATACAATTTATTTCATAGCAGTAGATCTGGGGTTACTATATCGATATTTTCTCGTTTAATTTTACAGTTGGGAGGCGGTTGCGAACTGGCCATGATGTGCGACATCATCTACGCGGGTGAAAAGGCGAAATTCGGTCAGCCGGAGATTCTGATCGGGACGATCCCCGGTGCAGGCGGTACCCAAAGGTTGCCGAGGTACGTCGGCAAATCGAAGGCGATGGAGATCGTCCTTACGGGGAACCAGGTGCCGGCACAGGAAGCGGAAAAAATGGGTCTGGTATCGAAAGTGTTCCCGGTGGAAACCCTGTTGGAGGAGGCGATCAAGTTGGGCGAGAAAATCGCCGCCAACTCTCCGATAATCAATAAATTGTGCAAAGAGTCGGTTAACGTGGCCTACGAGACGACGCTCACCGAAGGGCTGCACTTCGAGAAGAGAACGTTCCACGGTACGTTCGCCACCAAGGACCGCAAGGAGGGAATGACCGCTTTCGTGGAGAAACGCGCTCCGAACTTTATCGGAGAATAAAATTAAGGCATTTACGTTATTTTTTTTTGTTTGTTTACAATATAAGAAGCGTATTTTGAAATATCGACTTTTATTTCCGTCTCTACTTACCCGTTTTCCCCTAAAGTATACAGTGACAGTTGCTGCTGTTCAGGCCCATCTCTACTATAAGCGAATCCAAAATGGCGGCAGTAGAGCTGGGTAGCGGCAGTATGAGCTATATGTGTATATGTATAATTAGGAATTTTTTTAATTACTCAAGTTTTTCCCATAAACCCGAAAATTTACTTAATAATTTGCCCTCATTCATTGATACAGCTGAGCAGTTTATATCGATATTGACTGTCTACTTTTGCATTGTGGTGAGCCTTTGACCTAAAACAATTACTCACTTTCCCATTGACCTCAAAATTTCCCATTTGCAATTAAAGAAACGTAATAACAATAGTTTTTAAGCCCATCTCTATTTAATGATTTCAAGACGGCGCTGATATTAAAAAACCATTTCCCGTTTGACCTAAACATTTTTCCGTTATTTTCCTATTTCTCCTAAAGCATACATTAACAGTTTCTGCTTTTCAGTCACGTTTTTCCCATTGACCATAAAACTGACTTCAAAATTTACCATTCCTATCTTTCCTTAATGATTCCAAGATGGCGGCCGATATGAGAAATCCTTTTCCCATGTAACCGAAAAAAATTAAGTGTCAATTTTCAATGCCTAAAATTTAACGATACTATTTGATAAAATTTGACGATTTTACCATAAAATTTTCCCATTTTCCCTAAAGCACACTGATAGTTAAAAGCAATCACCGACCTAAAATAACATTATTGTGATATTATAAGGTTTTCCCATTTGTCATAAATTTGACATCGAAATGTTTGATCTGTCACAAATAGAGATGGGCGGTTTGTATCGATAATTAAATTGTATCTTTATTTGTTTAATTTTTTATTTAATTTCTCATTTTCCATAATAAAACACACTGACAGTTTTAGGGCACGCAATTTTATGGTAAATGGGAATTTTATTTGTACTATTTACAATAGGAAAGAGTTTTTTTAATCCAGATTTTTGAGCTCACGTCTACATTTCTATTAAATATGATTCCAAAATGGCGGCTGATCATTTTTCCCTAATTCCCTAAAACAAGTATTAACCTAGTTTATGATATTACAAGCTTTTCCCATTTACTAAATATTAAAGGTTCGTAGTGCTACGAAGTAAAATATCGTGTTCCTACAAGTGTTTTCCCATTACCCATAAAATCGACCAGAATAATCCGCGAGTCATAAAAAAGAGCTGGGCACTTACTGCTCTTCGAGCACATCTCTACTAAAAGGTTTCAAGATGGCGGCAGATAACCGAAACCCGTTTCCCATTTAACCGAAAGATACTAAGCGGTATTTATCTTTCTATTTACCCGTTTTCCCTAAAGTATAGAGTGACAGTTGCTGCTGTTCAGGTCCATCTCTACTATAAGCAAATCCAAAATGGCGCAGTAGAGCTGGGTAGCTTATATAGATATTACGGAAAAAAATCGAGTGGTATTTTACAATTCAATACCAATACTATCTCTACTTTCCCATTTTCGCTAAAGCACACTGATAAAACAATCACCGACTTAAAATAAAATAAAATTGTTGTGATTTTACAAGGTTTTCCCATTTGTCATAAACTTGACTCCGAAATGTCTGATCTGTCATAAATAGAGATGGGCGGTTTGTATCGATAATTAAATTGTATCTTTATTTATTTTATTTTTTATTTAATTTCCCATTCTCCATAAAACACACTGACAGTTTTAGGACACGCAATTTTATGGTAAATGGGAATTTTATTTGTATTTACAATAGGAAAGAGTTTTTTATAATCCAGATTTTTGAGCTAACGTCTACATTTCTATCAAATATGATTCCAAAATGGCGGCTGATCATTTTTCCCTAATTCCCTAAAACAAGTATTAACCTAGTTTATAGTGATATTACAAGCTTTTCCCATTTGTCATAAACTTGACTTAGAAATGTCTGATCTGTCATAAATAGAGATGTGCGGTTTGTATCGATATTCAAATTGTATCTCGTAGTGTTATGACTATTATCATTATATTTGAACAGAATTTATTATATCATATTAAGTTTTTTTAAATTAAATATCGTCGTTTAAATTACCCTAAACGTTCACATTTAATGGCCTACTATTAAATATTTTCTTTCTGAAAATACTCATTTTTTAGGTTGATCCCAAAATTTTCCATAAAACACACTGAAAGTTTTAGCACACCCAATTTTATTGTAACCGGGAATTTTATTTCCTATTTATCATAAAATTTATAATTTATTTAACGATTTTAAGAGCGGTTGAATAAGTAATCCGTTTCCCATTTAGCCGAAAAATTTCAGGTGGTATTTTTTTATGCCTACAACAACCACTCGCCTAGTTTATTGTCTTCCTACAAGTTTTTCCCATTACGCATAAAATCGACCAGAACAATCCGTGAGTCATAAAAAAGAGCTGGGCACTTACTTCTCTTCGAGCACATCTCTACTAAGAGATTTCAAGATGGCGGCAGATAATATAAAATAAAATAAATAGGGCTGGCAGCTTGTATCGATATTGACCGTTCGTGGTGCTACGATGTCATTGATTGAACATAATATTGTTTGAATACCTGTTTTCATTAACCTTAAAACTAACTTCAAAATTTCCCATTAGACATAAATAGTCATAAATTATATATAAAACATTTATTTGACGTTTTTTATTTAATATACTTACAATATAAGAAGCGTGGATATTTTAAATTACTGATACTCTCTCTCTTTCTCTCTCTCTCTCTCTCCCTCTCTCTCTCTCTCTCTCTGTCTACTTTTACATTTTCGCTAAAGCCCATTGACAGTGATTTCAAGATGGCGGCCGATATTAGAACCCCGTTTCCCATTTAACCGAAAATATATAATAATACATATATAAGTGTGATTTTCTTATACCTAAGGTTTGATGAGTCCTTTGCTCTAAAACAAACAGAATTTGTGATATTACAGATTTTTACCGAAAAATTGAACTAATTTTTTTCCCATTAATCATAAATAGAGATGGGTGATTTGTATCGATATTGACTGCCCGAGGTGCTATGACGCCATCAGTAAGAAATAAAAATAGTTGTTAAGCCCATCTCTAGTTAACGATTCCAAGACGGCGCTGATATTAAAAATCCATTTCCCCTTTAAACTAAACATTTTTCATTATCTTTCCTTAATGATTCCAAGATGGCGGCTGATATGAGAAATCCTTTTCCCATGTAACCGAAAAAAATTTTGTCAAAGACTCACCACAATGTAAAAGTAGACAGTCAATATCGATATAAACTGCCCAGCTCCACTGCCGCCATTTTGGATTCGCTTACAGTAGAGATGGAGCTGAAAAGCAGCAACTGTCACTGTATACTTTAGGGAAAATGGGGGAAATGGGAAAATAGAAAGATAAATACCACTTAGTATCTTTAGGTTAAATGGGAAACGGGTTTCGATTATCTCCCGCCATCTTGAAACCTTTTAGTAGAGATGTGCTCGAAGAGCAGTAAGTGCCCAGCTCTTTTTTATGACTCACGGATTATTCTGGTCGATTTTATGGGTAATGGGAAAACACTTGTAGGAACACAATAAACTAGGCGAGTGGTTGTTGTAGACATAGAAAAATACCACCTAAAATTTTTCGGTTAAATGGGAAACGGATTACTTATACAACCGCTCTTAAAATCATTAAATAAATTGTAAATTTTATGATAAATAGGAAAATAAATTCCCATTTACCATAAAATTGTGTGTCCGGAAACTGTCAGTGTGTTTTATGGAAAATGGGAAATTTTGGGATAAGCCTAAAAAATGTGTATTTTCAGAAAGAAAATCTTTAATAGAAGCCAAAAAATGAGAATGTTTAGGGTGATTTAAACGACGATATTTAATTTTAAAAAAGAAACTTAATATGATATAATAAATTATGTTCAAATATAATGATGTCATAACACCACGAAATACAATTTAAATCTCGATACAAGCAGCCCATCTCTATTTATGACAGATCGGACATTTCGAAGTCAAGTTTATGACAAATGGGAAAACCTTGTAATATCACAATAATTTTATTTTAAGTCGGTGATTGTTTTTGATTATCAGTGTGTTTTAGGGAAGATGGGAAAGTAGAGAAAACGGTCCTTATATCAATGACGCCTCAGCTAGGAATTTATGTTTAGTTTTAAGATTAATGTGAAAATTATGTTCAAATAACAAGGTCATATGTGCAGCCAGTTTTATGGTAAATGGGAAAAAGTTGTAATATCACAATAATTAGGGTAAATAGCTGTTTTAGAATCATTTAGGCGTTGAAAAATGTCACTTAATTTTTTTCGGTTACATGGGAAAAGGATTTCTCGTATCAGCCGCCATCTTGGGAAAATGGGAAATTAGGGATAAACCTAAAAAATGTATACTTTAGGGAAATCGGGTAAATAAAAAGATAAATACCACTTAATATCTTTTGGTTAAATGGGAAATGGGTGTTTAATGACTTACGGATTGTTCTGGTCAATTTTATGGGTAATGGGAAAAACTTGTAGGAACACAATAAACTAGGCGAGTGCTTGTTGTAGGCATAGAAAAATACCACCTGAAATTTTTCGGTTAAATGGGAAACAGATTACTTATTCAACCGCTCTTAAAATCATTAAAAAATTGTAAATTTTATGATAAATAGGAAATAAAATTCCCATTTACTATAAAATTGTGTGTCCTAAATATGTCAGTGTGTTTTATGGAAAATGGGAAATTAGGGATGAACCTAAAAAATGTTTAGGGTGATTTAAACGACGATATTTAATTAAAAAAAACTTAATATGATATAATAAATTATGTTCAAATGTAATGATGATGTCATAACACCACGAGATACAATTTAAATATCGATACGGACCGCCCATCTCTATTTGTGACAGATCAGACATTTCGGAGTCAAGTTTATGACAAATGGGAAAACCTTGTAATATCACAATAATTTTATTTTAAGTCGGTGATTGTTTTTGATTATCAGTGTGCTTTAGGGAAAATGGGAAAGTAGAGAAAACGGTCCTTATATCAATGACGCCTCGGCTAGGAATTTATGTTTACTTTTAAGGTTAATGTGAAAATTATGTTCAAGTAACAAGGTGATATCTGCAGCCAGTGTTATGGTAAATGGGAAAAAGTTGTAATATCACAATAATTACGGTAAATAGCTGTTTTAGAATCATTTAGGCGTTGAAAAATGTCACTTAATTTTTTTCGGTTACATGGGAAAAGGATTTCTCGTATTAGCCGCCATCTTGGGAAAATGCGAAATTAGGGATAAACCTAAAAAATGTATACTTTAGGGAAAACGGGTAAATAAAAAGATAAATACCACTTAATATCTTTCGGTTAAATGGGAAAAGGGTGTTTAATGACTTACGGATTGTTCTGGTCAATTTTATGGGTAATGGGAAAAACTTGTTGGAACACAATAAACTAGGCGAGTGCTTGTTGTAGGCATAGAAAAATACCACCTGAAATTTTTCGGTTAAATGGGAAACGGATTACTTATTCAACCGCTCTTAAAATCATTAAATAAATTGTAAATTTTAAGATAAATAAGAAATAAAATTCCCATTTACTATAAAATTGTGTGTCCTAAAACTGTCAGTGTGTTTTATGGAAAATGGGAAATTAGGGATAAACCTAAAAAATGTTTAGGGTGATTTAAACGACGATATTTAATTTAAAAAAAACTTAATATGATATAATAAATTATGTTCAAATATAATAATGTCATAACACCACGAAATACAATTTAAATCTCGATACAAGCAGCCCATCTCTATTTATGACAGATCGGACATTTCGAAGTCAAGTTTATGACAAATGGGAAAACCTTGTAATATCACAATAATTTTATTTTAAGTCGGTGATTGTTTTTGATTATCAGTGTGCTTTAGGGAAAATGGGAAAGTAGAGAAAACGGTCCTTATATCAATGACGCCTCAGCTAGGAATTTATGTTTAGTTTTAAGATTAATGTGAAAATTATGTTCAAATAACAAGGTCATATCTGCAGCCAGTTTTATGGTAAATGGGAAAAAGTTGTAATATCACAATAATTACGGTAAATAGCTGTTTTAGAATCATTTAGGCGTTGAAAAATGTCACTTAATTTTTTTCGGTTACATGGGAAAAAGATTTCTCGTATCAGCCGCCATCTTGGGAAAATGGGAAATTAGGGATAAACCTAAAAAATGTATACTTTAGGGAAATCGGGTAAATCAAAAGATAAATACCACTTAATATCTTTCGGTTAAATGGGAAATGAGTGTTTAATGACTTACGGATTGTTCTGGTCAATTTTATGGGTAATGGGAAAACACTTGTAGGAACACAATAAACTAGGCGAGTGCTTGTTGTAGGCATAGAAAAATACCACCTGAAATTTTTCGGTTAAATGGGAAACGGATTACTTATACAACCGCTCTTAAAATCATTAAATAAATTGTAAATTTTATGATAAATAGGAAATAAAATTCCCATTTACTATAAAATTGCGTGTCCTAAAACTGTTAGTGCGTTTTATGGAAAATGGGAAATGAGAAAATTAAAAAAAAAAAAACTTAATATGATATGATGAATTATGTTCAAATATAATGATGATGTCATAACACCACGAGATACAATTTAAATATTGATACGAACCGCCCATCTCTATTTATGATAAATGGGAAAACCTTGTAATATCACAATAATTTTATTTTATTTTAAGTCGGTGATTGTTTTAGACTATCAGTGTGCTTTAGGGAAAATGGGAAAGTAGAGAAACCGGTCCTTATATCAATGACGCCTCAGCTAGGAATTTATGTTTAGTTTTAAGGTTAATGTGAAAAAAAAACACATTTAAATCACTTGATTATGTTCAAATAATGACGTCATATCTGCAGCCAATTTTATGGTAAATGGGAAAAAGTTGTAATATCACAATAATTAAGGTCAATAGCTGTTTTAAAATCATTTAGGCGTTGAAAAATGTCACTTAATTTTTTTCGGTTACATGGGAAAAGGATTTCTCGTATCAGCCGCCATCTTGGGATCATAAAGGAAATATAGGAATGATAAATTTTGAAGTCAGTTTTATGGTCAATGGGAAAAACGTGGCTGAGAAGCAGAAACTGTTAATGTATGCTTTAGGAGAAATGGGAAAGTAACGGAAAAATTTTTAGGTTAAAGGGGAAATGGATTTTTAATATCTGCGCCGTCTTGGAATCATTAACTAGAAATGGGCTTAAAAACTATTTTTATTACGTTTCCTTTATTGCAAATGGGAAATTTTGAGGTCAATGGGAAAAATAGGAAAGTGAGTTTGTTTTAGGTCAAAGGCTCACCACAATAGTGTCAGTTTACAAAAATAATTGAATGACGTCCTCAGTCTTATTTAATGACTTACTATTACTATTTATTTCTTCTATAACCATATAAGTATCTTATAACACAATTTGTTCATCTCTAGTCCTCTGTTAAAGCCCATCTTTACTTTCCCATTTTTCCTAAAGTACACACTGACAGTTGTGACTCATCTCTACTAAATAAGTCCAAGATGGCGGCTGATATTAGAGAAAATTACAAGTTTTCCACTTGCCATTAATTGGCCTGAAAATTTCCCATCCGTCATAAAAAGAGCTGGGTAGTTTGTATCGATATCACGCGGTTCGTAGTGCTATGACGTCATTAATAAGGAATAAAAGTAAGTTTATAAAAACCATTGAATGCCGTTAACTTATGTTGAATATATGGAGCCATAATCGACGAAATTCGTTATTTCAGATCAACGACAGTGCAAAAGGTTATCGATCGAGCGTGTTCGGCCAGATATTTTGACATGCGTATGTTTTTTTGGGGGGAGATTATTATACACTCATTAAAAGTCGGTTTTTTAATAGTGTCTTCCGTGCGGACTATTATAAGTGATCATCATGACTCATAAACACTTCTATTATCTCGTTATCTTGGTGGCATCTCCTTTAATTTCAACAGGTAAGTTAACCCAGGGCTAATTTTTATAATAAAAAGTCATAAATTGCATTGTATTGAAGCTCTCGGACTAAAATGTTTCCAGTGCAATTCGGCCGAGAGTCCAGACTGTGCCACCCTTAAGTCCAACGACACCGACATCAGTCCGCACCTGAAAGACTGCGAGGTAAATCAACCCGATCACGAACCGTTTTGCCGGAAAATCGTTACGAAAAGTAAACAATTCGCCTCACAGGAACCACCCTCCGCATATTAATCAAATTTCCGTTTTTAATCGACAGTTTTAGACGGCGAGAGCGTCCGAGTGATCCGTAGTTGCGGCTGGATCCTGCAGGAACCCGCGCGCAGAAACGACACGTGCAGGAGCAACGACAGCGACTACGTCCTCAGAACTAGCTGCTACTGCTTTTCTGATGCCTGCAATCGGGCCACGCCCCTCGGTGCCGCGCCCTTAAGCACCACCCTCTTAATTGTTAGTCTAGCAAAAGTGATTATTAGATCTATAGATATTGTTTTTTAATGTATGTCGAAATAAATATGTGTGAGAATGTTCTTTTCTTCTTCTTTTTATAGTCAACTGACTTATTTTCACTGTATTTATTAACAACTATTTATTAAGTAATTTAAATCTCGCGCCAATATTACCAACTTTACTGCACTGAACTGACGCCTCCTATAGGCAACCCTACATATTCGACTGACTGAATTCGAACTAACTATACCAGCGTCTTCTTTGGACCACCTACATTACGAAAATACCGGGTTATAACGAGATTCGAGCAGAACTAACTGAATGACAGCACTTTGAAAATTCGGAAAAAGTCATTTTTCGACCCCGTTTTTGAGGCCAAAAATGGGCATCAAAAATGCGATATCTCGGCTTCTATAAGACCTACGACCTTGCGGATGGTCTCGTTGGATCCAGAACGACGAAACTAAGACAAAACCGTTGGAATTTTCCCGATAGCTCCCATAGAAGCCGAGATATCGGCCTTCAAAGTTTGGGTTTTTTCATTCTTTGGGTATACCCCCCCGTTTGGATTTTTTCAGGAATTTTTTTTTTTTCGAATTCGAACTAACTATACCAGCGTGTTCTTTGGACCACCTACATTACGAAAATACCGGGTTATAACGAGATTCGAGCAGAACTAACTGAATGACAGCACTTTGAAAATTCGGAAAAAGTCATTTTTCGACCCCGATTTTGAGGCCAAAAATGGGCATCAAAAATGCCATATCTCGGCTTCTATAAGAGCTACGACATTGCGGATGGTCTCGTTGGATTGAGAACGACGAAACTAAGACAAAACCGTTGGAATTTTCCCGATAGCTCCCATAGAAGCCGAGATATCGGCCTTCAAAGTTTGGGTTTTTTCATTCTTCGGGTATACCCCCCCGTTTGGATTTTTTTCAGGAAATTTTTTTTTTTTCGAATTCGAACTAACTATACCAGCGTGTTCTTTGGACCACCTACATTACGAAAATACCGGGTTATAACGAGATTCGAGCAGAACTAACTGAATGACAGCACTTTGAAAATTCGGAAAAAGTCATTTTCCGACCCCGTTTTTGAGGCCAAAAATGGGCATCAAAAATGCCATATCTCAGCTACTATTAGAGCTACGACCTTGCGGATGGTCTCGTTGGATTGAGAACGACGAAACTAAGACAAAACCGTTGGAATTTTCCCGATAGCTCCCATAGAAGCCGAGATATCGGCCTTCAAAGTTTGGGTTTTTTCATTCTTCGGGTATACCCCCCCGTTTGGATTTTTTTCAGGAAATTTTTTTTTTTCGAATTCGAACTAACTATACCAGCGTGTTCTTTGGACCACCTACATTACGAAAATACCGGGTTATAACGAGATTCGAGCAGAACTAACTGAATGACAGCACTTTGAAAATTCGGAAAAAGTCATTTTCCGACCCCGTTTTTGAGGCCAAAAATGGGCATCAAAAATGCCATATCTCAGCTACTATTAGAGCTACGACCTTGCGGATGGTCTCGTTGGATTGAGAACGACGAAACTAAGACAAAACCGTTGGAATTTTCCCGATAGCTCCCATAGAAGCCGAGATATCGGCCTTCAAAGTTTGGGTTTTTTCATTCTTCGGGTATACCCCCCCGTTTGGATTTTTTTCAGGAAATTTTTTTTTTTCGAATTCGAACTAACTATACCAGCGTGTTCTTTGGACCACCTACATTACGAAAATACCGGGTTATAACGAGATTCGAGCAGAACTAACTGAATGACAGCACTTTGAAAATTCGGAAAAAGTCATTTTTCGACCCCGTTTTTGAGGCCAAAAATGGGCATCAAAAATGCCATATCTCGGCTTCTATAAGAGCTACGACCTTGCGGATGGTCTCGTTGGATTGAGAACGACGAAACTAAGACAAAACCGTTGGAATTTTCCCGATAGCTCCCATAGAAGCCGAGATATCGGCCTTCAAAGTTTGGGTTTTTTCATTCTTCGGGTATACCCCCCCGTTTGGATTTTTTTCAGGAAATTTTTTTTTTTCGAATTCGAACTAACTATACCAGCGTGTTCTTTGGACCACCTACATTACGAAAATACCGGGTTATAACGAGATTCGAGCAGAACTAACTGAATGACAGCACTTTGAAAATTCGGAAAAAGTCATTTTCCGACCCCGTTTTTGAGGCCAAAAATGGGCATCAAAAATGCCATATCTCAGCTACTATTAGAGCTACGACCTTGCGGATGGTCTCGTTGGATTGAGAACGACGAAACTAAGACAAAACCGTTGGAATTTTCCCGATAGCTCCCATAGAAGCCGAGATATCGGCCTTCAAAGTTTGGGTTTTTTCATTCTTCGGGTATACCCCCCCGTTTGGATTTTTTTCAGGAAATTTTTTTTTTTCGAATTCGAACTAACTATACCAGCGTCTTCCTTGGACCACCTACATTACGAAAATACCGGGTTATAACGAGATTCGAGCAGAACTAACTGAATGACAGCACTTTGAAAATTCGGAAAAAGTCATTTTTCGACCCCGTTTTTGAGGCCAAAAATGGGCATCAAAAATGCCATATCTCGGCTTCTATAAGAGCTACGACCTTGCGGATGGTCTCGTTGGATTGAGAACGACGAAACTAAGACAAAACCGTTGGAATTTTCCCGATAGCTCCCATAGAAGCCGAGATATCGGCCTTCAAAGTTTGGGTTTTTTCATTCTTCGGGTATACCCCCCCGTTTGGATTTTTTTCAGGAAATTTTTTTTTTTTCGAATTCGAACTAACTATACCAGCGTGTTCTTTGGACCACCTACATTACGAAAATACCGGGTTATAACGAGATTCGAGCAGAACTAACTGAATGACAGCACTTTGAAAATTCGGAAAAAGTCATTTTTCGACCCCGTTTTTGAGGCCAAAAATGGGCATCAAAAATGCCATATCTCGGCTTCTATAAGAGCTACGACCTTGCGGATGGTCTCGTTGGATTGAGAACGACGAAACTAAGACAAAACCGTTGGAATTTTCCCGATAGCTCCCATAGAAGCCGAGATATCGGCCTTCAAAGTTTGGGTTTTTTCATTCTTCGGGTATACCCCCCCGTTTGGATTTTTTTCAGGAAATTTTTTTTTTTTCGAATTCGAACTAACTATACCAGCGTCTTCCTTGGACCACCTACATTACGAAAATACCGGGTTATAACGAGATTCGAGCAGAACTAACTGAATGACAGCACTTTGAAAATTCGGAAAAAGTCATTTTCGACCCCGTTTTTGAGGCCAAAAATGGGCATCAAAAATGCCATATCTCAGCTACTATTAGAGCTACGACCTTGCGGATGGTCTCGTTGGATTGAGAACGACGAAACTAAGACAAAACCGTTGGAATTTTCCCGATAGCTCCCATAGAAGCCGAGATATCGGCCTTCAAAGTTTGGGTTTTTTCATTCTTCGGGTATACCCCCCCGTTTGGATTTTTTTCAGGAAATTTTTTTTTTTTCGAATTCGAACTAACTATACCAGCGTCTTCCTTGGACCACCTACATTACGAAAATACCGGGTTATAACGAGATTCGAGCAGAACTAACTGAATGACAGCACTTTGAAAATTCGGAAAAAGTCATTTTTCGACCCCGTTTTTGAGGCCAAAAATGGGCATCAAAAATGCCATATCTCGGCTTCTATAAGAGCTACGACCTTGCGGATGGTCTCGTTGGATTGAGAACGACGAAACTAAGACAAAACCGTTGGAATTTTCCCGATAGCTCCCATAGAAGCCGAGATATCGGCCTTCAAAGTTTGGGTTTTTTCATTCTTCGGGTATACCCCCCCGTTTGGATTTTTTTCAGGAAATTTTTTTTTTTTCGAATTCGAACTAACTATACCAGCGTCTTCCTTGGACCACCTACATTACGAAAATACCGGGTTATAACGAGATTCGAGCAGAACTAACTGAATGACAGCACTTTGAAAATTCGGAAAAAGTCATTTTTCGACCCCGTTTTTGAGGCCAAAAATGGGCATCAAAAATGCCATATCTCAGCTACTATTAGAGCTACGACCTTGCGGATGGTCTCGTTGGATTGAGAACGACGAAACTAAGACAAAACCGTTGGAATTTTCCCGATAGCTCCCATAGAAGCCGAGATATCGGCCTTCAAAGTTTGGGTTTTTTCATTCTTCGGGTATACCCCCCCGTTTGGATTTTTTTCAGGAAATTTTTTTTTTTTCGAATTCGAACTAACTATACCAGCGTCTTCCTTGGACCACCTACATTACGAAAATACCGGGTTATAACGAGATTCGAGCAGAACTAACTGAATGACAGCACTTTGAAAATTCGGAAAAAGTCATTTTTCGACCCCGTTTTTGAGGCCAAAAATGGGCATCAAAAATGCCATATCTCGGCTTCTATAAGAGCTACGACCTTGCGGATGGTCTCGTTGGATTGAGAACGACGAAACTAAGACAAAACCGTTGGAATTTTCCCGATAGCTCCCATAGAAGCCGAGATATCGGCCTTCAAAGTTTGGGTTTTTTCATTCTTCGGGTATACCCCCCCGTTTGGATTTTTTTCAGGAAATTTTTTTTTTTTCGAATTCGAACTAACTATACCAGCGTGTTCTTTGGACCACCTACATTACGAAAATACCGGGTTATAACGAGATTCGAGCAGAACTAACTGAATGACAGCACTTTGAAAATTCGGAAAAAGTCATTTTCCGACCCCGTTTTTGAGGCCAAAAATGGGCATCAAAAATGCCATATCTCAGCTACTATTAGAGCTACGACCTTGCGGATGGTCTCGTTGGATTGAGAACGACGAAACTAAGACAAAACCGTTGGAATTTTCCCGATAGCTCCCATAGAAGCCGAGATATCGGCCTTCAAAGTTTGGGTTTTTTCATTCTTCGGGTATACCCCCCCGTTTGGATTTTTTTCAGGAAATTTTTTTTTTTTCGAATTCGAACTAACTATACCAGCGTGTTCTTTGGACCACCTACATTACGAAAATACCGGGTTATAACGAGATTCGAGCAGAACTAACTGAATGACAGCACTTTGAAAATTCGGAAAAAGTCATTTTTCGACCCCGTTTTTGAGGCCAAAAATGGGCATCAAAAATGCCATATCTCGGCTTCTATAAGAGCTACGACCTTGCGGATGGTCTCGTTGGATTGAGAACGACGAAACTAAGACAAAACCGTTGGAATTTTCCCGATAGCTCCCATAGAAGCCGAGATATCGGCCTTCAAAGTTTGGGTTTTTTCATTCTTCGGGTATACCCCCCCGTTTGGATTTTTTTCAGGAAATTTTTTTTTTTTCGAATTCGAACTAACTATACCAGCGTGTTCTTTGGACCACCTACATTACGAAAATACCGGGTTATAACGAGATTCGAGCAGAACTAACTGAATGACAGCACTTTGAAAATTCGGAAAAAGTCATTTTTCGACCCCGTTTTTGAGGCCAAAAATGGGCATCAAAAATGCCATATCTCGGCTTCTATAAGAGCTACGACCTTGCGGATGGTCTCGTTGGATTGAGAACGACGAAACTAAGACAAAACCGTTGGAATTTTCCCGATAGCTCCCATAGAAGCCGAGATATCGGCCTTCAAAGTTTGGGTTTTTTCATTCTTCGGGTATACCCCCCCGTTTGGATTTTTTTCAGGAAATTTTTTTTTTTTCGAATTCGAACTAACTATACCAGCGTGTTCTTTGGACCACCTACATTACGAAAATACCGGGTTATAACGAGATTCGAGCAGAACTAACTGAATGACAGCACTTTGAAAATTCGGAAAAAGTCATTTTCCGACCCCGTTTTTGAGGCCAAAAATGGGCATCAAAAATGCCATATCTCAGCTACTATTAGAGCTACGACCTTGCGGATGGTCTCGTTGGATTGAGAACGACGAAACTAAGACAAAACCGTTGGAATTTTCCCGATAGCTCCCATAGAAGCCGAGATATCGGCCTTCAAAGTTTGGGTTTTTTCATTCTTCGGGTATACCCCCCCGTTTGGATTTTTTTCAGGAAATTTTTTTTTTTTCGAATTCGAACTAACTATACCAGCGTCTTCCTTGGACCACCTACATTACGAAAATACCGGGTTATAACGAGATTCGAGCAGAACTAACTGAATGACAGCACTTTGAAAATTCGGAAAAAGTCATTTTCGACCCCGTTTTTGAGGCCAAAAATGGGCATCAAAAATGCCATATCTCAGCTACTATTAGAGCTACGACCTTGCGGATGGTCTCGTTGGATTGAGAACGACGAAACTAAGACAAAACCGTTGGAATTTTCCCGATAGCTCCCATAGAAGCCGAGATATCGGCCTTCAAAGTTTGGGTTTTTTCATTCTTCGGATATACCCCCCCGTTTGGATTTTTTTCAGGAAATTTTTTTTTTTTCGAATTCGAACTAACTATACCAGCGTGTTCTTTGGACCACCTACATTACGAAAATACCGGGTTATAACGAGATTCGAGCAGAACTAACTGAATGACAGCACTTTGAAAATTCGGAAAAAGTCATTTTTCGACCCCGTTTTTGAGGCCAAAAATGGGCATCAAAAATGCCATATCTCAGCTACTATTAGAGCTACGACCTTGCGGATGGTCTCGTTGGATTGAGAACGACGAAACTAAGACAAAACCGTTGGAATTTTCCCGATAGCTCCCATAGAAGCCGAGATATCGGCCTTCAAAGTTTGGGTTTTTTCATTCTTCGGGTATACCCCCCCGTTTGGATTTTTTTCAGGAAATTTTTTTTTTTTCGAATTCGAACTAACTATACCAGCGTCTTCCTTGGACCACCTACATTACGAAAATACCGGGTTATAACGAGATTCGAGCAGAACTAACTGAATGACAGCACTTTGAAAATTCGGAAAAAGTCATTTTCGACCCCGTTTTTGAGGCCAAAAATGGGCATCAAAAATGCCATATCTCGGCTTCTATAAGAGCTACGACCTTGCGGATGGTCTCGTTGGATTGAGAACGACGAAACTAAGACAAAACCGTTGGAATTTTCCCGATAGCTCCCATAGAAGCCGAGATATCGGCCTTCAAAGTTTGGGTTTTTTCATTCTTCGGGTATACCCCCCCGTTTGGATTTTTTTCAGGAAATTTTTTTTTTTTCGAATTCGAACTAACTATACCAGCGTGTTCTTTGGACCACCTACATTACGAAAATACCGGGTTATAACGAGATTCGAGCAGAACTAACTGAATGACAGCACTTTGAAAATTCGGAAAAAGTCATTTTTCGACCCCGTTTTTGAGGCCAAAAATGGGCATCAAAAATGCCATATCTCGGCTTCTATAAGAGCTACGACCTTGCGGATGGTCTCGTTGGATTGAGAACGACGAAACTAAGACAAAACCGTTGGAATTTTCCCGATAGCTCCCATAGAAGCCGAGATATCGGCCTTCAAAGTTTGGGTTTTTTCATTCTTCGGATATACCCCCCCGTTTGGATTTTTTTCAGGAAATTTTTTTTTTTTCGAATTCGAACTAACTATACCAGCGTGTTCTTTGGACCACCTACATTACGAAAATACCGGGTTATAACGAGATTCGAGCAGAACTAACTGAATGACAGCACTTTGAAAATTCGGAAAAAGTCATTTTTCGACCCCGTTTTTGAGGCCAAAAATGGGCATCAAAAATGCCATATCTCAGCTACTATTAGAGCTACGACCTTGCGGATGGTCTCGTTGGATTGAGAACGACGAAACTAAGACAAAACCGTTGGAATTTTCCCGATAGCTCCCATAGAAGCCGAGATATCGGCCTTCAAAGTTTGGGTTTTTTCATTCTTCGGGTATACCCCCCCGTTTGGATTTTTTTCAGGAAATTTTTTTTTTTTCGAATTCGAACTAACTATACCAGCGTGTTCTTTGGACCACCTACATTACGAAAATACCGGGTTATAACGAGATTCGAGCAGAACTAACTGAATGACAGCACTTTGAAAATTCGGAAAAAGTCATTTTTCGACCCCGTTTTTGAGGCCAAAAATGGGCATCAAAAATGCCATATCTCGGCTTCTATAAGAGCTACGACCTTGCGGATGGTCTCGTTGGATTGAGAACGACGAAACTAAGACAAAACCGTTGGAATTTTCCCGATAGCTCCCATAGAAGCCGAGATATCGGCCTTCAAAGTTTGGGTTTTTTCATTCTTCGGGTATACCCCCCCGTTTGGATTTTTTTCAGGAAATTTTTTTTTTTTCGAATTCGAACTAACTATACCAGCGTCTTCCTTGGACCACCTACATTACGAAAATACCGGGTTATAACGAGATTCGAGCAGAACTAACTGAATGACAGCACTTTGAAAATTCGGAAAAAGTCATTTTCGACCCCGTTTTTGAGGCCAAAAATGGGCATCAAAAATGCCATATCTCAGCTACTATTAGAGCTACGACCTTGCGGATGGTCTCGTTGGATTGAGAACGACGAAACTAAGACAAAACCGTTGGAATTTTCCCGATAGCTCCCATAGAAGCCGAGATATCGGCCTTCAAAGTTTGGGTTTTTTCATTCTTCGGATATACCCCCCCGTTTGGATTTTTTTCAGGAAATTTTTTTTTTTTCGAATTCGAACTAACTATACCAGCGTGTTCTTTGGACCACCTACATTACGAAAATACCGGGTTATAACGAGATTCGAGCAGAACTAACTGAATGACAGCACTTTGAAAATTCGGAAAAAGTCATTTTTCGACCCCGTTTTTGAGGCCAAAAATGGGCATCAAAAATGCCATATCTCAGCTACTATTAGAGCTACGACCTTGCGGATGGTCTCGTTGGATTGAGAACGACGAAACTAAGACAAAACCGTTGGAATTTTCCCGATAGCTCCCATAGAAGCCGAGATATCGGCCTTCAAAGTTTGGGTTTTTTCATTCTTCGGGTATACCCCCCCGTTTGGATTTTTTTCAGGAAATTTTTTTTTTTTCGAATTCGAACTAACTATACCAGCGTCTTCCTTGGACCACCTACATTACGAAAATACCGGGTTATAACGAGATTCGAGCAGAACTAACTGAATGACAGCACTTTGAAAATTCGGAAAAAGTCATTTTCGACCCCGTTTTTGAGGCCAAAAATGGGCATCAAAAATGCCATATCTCAGCTACTATTAGAGCTACGACCTTGCGGATGGTCTCGTTGGATTGAGAACGACGAAACTAAGACAAAACCGTTGGAATTTTCCCGATAGCTCCCATAGAAGCCGAGATATCGGCCTTCAAAGTTTGGGTTTTTTCATTCTTCGGGTATACCCCCCCGTTTGGATTTTTTTCAGGAAATTTTTTTTTTTTCGAATTCGAACTAACTATACCAGCGTCTTCCTTGGACCACCTACATTACGAAAATACCGGGTTATAACGAGATTCGAGCAGAACTAACTGAATGACAGCACTTTGAAAATTCGGAAAAAGTCATTTTTCGACCCCGTTTTTGAGGCCAAAAATGGGCATCAAAAATGCCATATCTCGGCTTCTATAAGAGCTACGACCTTGCGGATGGTCTCGTTGGATTGAGAACGACGAAACTAAGACAAAACCGTTGGAATTTTCCCGATAGCTCCCATAGAAGCCGAGATATCGGCCTTCAAAGTTTGGGTTTTTTCATTCTTCGGATATACCCCCCCGTTTGGATTTTTTTCAGGAAATTTTTTTTTTTTCGAATTCGAACTAACTATACCAGCGTGTTCTTTGGACCACCTACATTACGAAAATACCGGGTTATAACGAGATTCGAGCAGAACTAACTGAATGACAGCACTTTGAAAATTCGGAAAAAGTCATTTTTCGACCCCGTTTTTGAGGCCAAAAATGGGCATCAAAAATGCCATATCTCAGCTACTATTAGAGCTACGACCTTGCGGATGGTCTCGTTGGATTGAGAACGACGAAACTAAGACAAAACCGTTGGAATTTTCCCGATAGCTCCCATAGAAGCCGAGATATCGGCCTTCAAAGTTTGGGTTTTTTCATTCTTCGGGTATACCCCCCCGTTTGGATTTTTTTCAGGAAATTTTTTTTTTTTCGAATTCGAACTAACTATACCAGCGTCTTCCTTGGACCACCTACATTACGAAAATACCGGGTTATAACGAGATTCGAGCAGAACTAACTGAATGACAGCACTTTGAAAATTCGGAAAAAGTCATTTTCGACCCCGTTTTTGAGGCCAAAAATGGGCATCAAAAATGCCATATCTCAGCTACTATTAGAGCTACGACCTTGCGGATGGTCTCGTTGGATTGAGAACGACGAAACTAAGACAAAACCGTTGGAATTTTCCCGATAGCTCCCATAGAAGCCGAGATATCGGCCTTCAAAGTTTGGGTTTTTTCATTCTTCGGGTATACCCCCCCGTTTGGATTTTTTTCAGGAAATTTTTTTTTTTTCGAATTCGAACTAACTATACCAGCGTCTTCCTTGGACCACCTACATTACGAAAATACCGGGTTATAACGAGATTCGAGCAGAACTAACTGAATGACAGCACTTTGAAAATTCGGAAAAAGTCATTTTTCGACCCCGTTTTTGAGGCCAAAAATGGGCATCAAAAATGCCATATCTCGGCTTCTATAAGAGCTACGACCTTGCGGATGGTCTCGTTGGATTGAGAACGACGAAACTAAGACAAAACCGTTGGAATTTTCCCGATAGCTCCCATAGAAGCCGAGATATCGGCCTTCAAAGTTTGGGTTTTTTCATTCTTCGGGTATACCCCCCCGTTTGGATTTTTTTCAGGAAATTTTTTTTTTTTCGAATTCGAACTAACTATACCAGCGTGTTCTTTGGACCACCTACATTACGAAAATACCGGGTTATAACGAGATTCGAGCAGAACTAACTGAATGACAGCACTTTGAAAATTCGGAAAAAGTCATTTTCCGACCCCGTTTTTGAGGCCAAAAATGGGCATCAAAAATGCCATATCTCAGCTACTATTAGAGCTACGACCTTGCGGATGGTCTCGTTGGATTGAGAACGACGAAACTAAGACAAAACCGTTGGAATTTTCCCGATAGCTCCCATAGAAGCCGAGATATCGGCCTTCAAAGTTTGGGTTTTTTCATTCTTCGGGTATACCCCCCCGTTTGGATTTTTTTCAGGAAATTTTTTTTTTTTCGAATTCGAACTAACTATACCAGCGTGTTCTTTGGACCACCTACATTACGAAAATACCGGGTTATAACGAGATTCGAGCAGAACTAACTGAATGACAGCACTTTGAAAATTCGGAAAAAGTCATTTTTCGACCCCGTTTTTGAGGCCAAAAATGGGCATCAAAAATGCCATATCTCGGCTTCTATAAGAGCTACGACCTTGCGGATGGTCTCGTTGGATTGAGAACGACGAAACTAAGACAAAACCGTTGGAATTTTCCCGATAGCTCCCATAGAAGCCGAGATATCGGCCTTCAAAGTTTGGGTTTTTTCATTCTTCGGGTATACCCCCCCGTTTGGATTTTTTTCAGGAAATTTTTTTTTTTTCGAATTCGAACTAACTATACCAGCGTGTTCTTTGGACCACCTACATTACGAAAATACCGGGTTATAACGAGATTCGAGCAGAACTAACTGAATGACAGCACTTTGAAAATTCGGAAAAAGTCATTTTTCGACCCCGTTTTTGAGGCCAAAAATGGGCATCAAAAATGCCATATCTCGGCTTCTATAAGAGCTACGACCTTGCGGATGGTCTCGTTGGATTGAGAACGACGAAACTAAGACAAAACCGTTGGAATTTTCCCGATAGCTCCCATAGAAGCCGAGATATCGGCCTTCAAAGTTTGGGTTTTTTCATTCTTCGGGTATACCCCCCCGTTTGGATTTTTTTCAGGAAATTTTTTTTTTTTCGAATTCGAACTAACTATACCAGCGTGTTCTTTGGACCACCTACATTACGAAAATACCGGGTTATAACGAGATTCGAGCAGAACTAACTGAATGACAGCACTTTGAAAATTCGGAAAAAGTCATTTTCCGACCCCGTTTTTGAGGCCAAAAATGGGCATCAAAAATGCCATATCTCAGCTACTATTAGAGCTACGACCTTGCGGATGGTCTCGTTGGATTGAGAACGACGAAACTAAGACAAAACCGTTGGAATTTTCCCGATAGCTCCCATAGAAGCCGAGATATCGGCCTTCAAAGTTTGGGTTTTTTCATTCTTCGGGTATACCCCCCCGTTTGGATTTTTTTCAGGAAATTTTTTTTTTTTCGAATTCGAACTAACTATACCAGCGTCTTCCTTGGACCACCTACATTACGAAAATACCGGGTTATAACGAGATTCGAGCAGAACTAACTGAATGACAGCACTTTGAAAATTCGGAAAAAGTCATTTTCGACCCCGTTTTTGAGGCCAAAAATGGGCATCAAAAATGCCATATCTCAGCTACTATTAGAGCTACGACCTTGCGGATGGTCTCGTTGGATTGAGAACGACGAAACTAAGACAAAACCGTTGGAATTTTCCCGATAGCTCCCATAGAAGCCGAGATATCGGCCTTCAAAGTTTGGGTTTTTTCATTCTTCGGATATACCCCCCCCGTTTGGATTTTTTTCAGGAAATTTTTTTTTTTTCGAATTCGAACTAACTATACCAGCGTGTTCTTTGGACCACCTACATTACGAAAATACCGGGTTATAACGAGATTCGAGCAGAACTAACTGAATGACAGCACTTTGAAAATTCGGAAAAAGTCATTTTTCGACCCCGTTTTTGAGGCCAAAAATGGGCATCAAAAATGCCATATCTCGGCTTCTATAAGAGCTACGACCTTGCGGATGGTCTCGTTGGATTGAGAACGACGAAACTAAGACAAAACCGTTGGAATTTTCCCGATAGCTCCCATAGAAGCCGAGATATCGGCCTTCAAAGTTTGGGTTTTTTCATTCTTCGGGTATACCCCCCCGTTTGGATTTTTTTCAGGAAATTTTTTTTTTTTCGAATTCGAACTAACTATACCAGCGTGTTCTTTGGACCACCTACATTACGAAAATACCGGGTTATAACGAGATTCGAGCAGAACTAACTGAATGACAGCACTTTGAAAATTCGGAAAAAGTCATTTTCCGACCCCGTTTTTGAGGCCAAAAATGGGCATCAAAAATGCCATATCTCAGCTACTATTAGAGCTACGACCTTGCGGATGGTCTCGTTGGATTGAGAACGACGAAACTAAGACAAAACCGTTGGAATTTTCCCGATAGCTCCCATAGAAGCCGAGATATCGGCCTTCAAAGTTTGGGTTTTTTCATTCTTCGGGTATACCCCCCCGTTTGGATTTTTTTCAGGAAATTTTTTTTTTTCGAATTCGAACTAACTATACCAGCGTCTTCCTTGGACCACCTACATTACGAAAATACCGGGTTATAACGAGATTCGAGCAGAACTAACTGAATGACAGCACTTTGAAAATTCGGAAAAAGTCATTTTCGACCCCGTTTTTGAGGCCAAAAATGGGCATCAAAAATGCCATATCTCAGCTACTATTAGAGCTACGACCTTGCGGATGGTCTCGTTGGATTGAGAACGACGAAACTAAGACAAAACCGTTGGAATTTTCCCGATAGCTCCCATAGAAGCCGAGATATCGGCCTTCAAAGTTTGGGTTTTTTCATTCTTCGGGTATACCCCCCCGTTTGGATTTTTTTCAGGAAATTTTTTTTTTTTCGAATTCGAACTAACTATACCAGCGTGTTCTTTGGACCACCTACATTACGAAAATACCGGGTTATAACGAGATTCGAGCAGAACTAACTGAATGACAGCACTTTGAAAATTCGGAAAAAGTCATTTTTCGACCCCGTTTTTGAGGCCAAAAATGGGCATCAAAAATGCCATATCTCGGCTTCTATAAGAGCTACGACCTTGCGGATGGTCTCGTTGGATTGAGAACGACGAAACTAAGACAAAACCGTTGGAATTTTCCCGATAGCTCCCATAGAAGCCGAGATATCGGCCTTTAAAGTTTGGGTTTTTTCATTCTTCGGGTATACCCCCCCGTTTGGATTTTTTTCAGGAAATTTTTTTTTTTTTCGAATTCGAACTAACTATACCAGCGTGTTCTTTGGACCACCTACATTACGAAAATACCGGGTTATAACGAGATTCGAGCAGAACTAACTGAATGACAGCACTTTGAAAATTCGGAAAAAGTCATTTTTCGACCCCGTTTTTGAGGCCAAAAATGGGCATCAAAAATGCCATATCTCGGCTTCTATAAGAGCTACGACCTTGCGGATGGTCTCGTTGGATTGAGAACGACGAAACTAAGACAAAACCGTTGGAATTTTCCCGATAGCTCCCATAGAAGCCGAGATATCGGCCTTCAAAGTTTGGGTTTTTTCATTCTTCGGGTATACCCCCCCGTTTGGATTTTTTTCAGGAAATTTTTTTTTTTCGAATTCGAACTAACTATACCAGCGTGTTCTTTGGACCACCTACATTACGAAAATATCGGGTTATAACGAGATTCGAGCAGAACTAACTGAATGACAGCACTTTGAAAATTCGGAAAAAGTCATTTTCCGACCCCGTTTTTGAGGCCAAAAATGGGCATCAAAAATGCCATATCTCAGCTACTATTAGAGCTACGACCTTGCGGATGGTCTCGTTGGATTGAGAACGACGAAACTAAGACAAAACCGTTGGAATTTTCCCGATAGCTCCCATAGAAGCCGAGATATCGGCCTTCAAAGTTTGGGTTTTTTCATTCTTCGGGTATACCCCCCCGTTTGGATTTTTTTCAGGAAATTTTTTTTTTTTCGAATTCGAACTAACTATACCAGCGTCTTCCTTGGACCACCTACATTACGAAAATACCGGGTTATAACGAGATTCGAGCAGAACTAACTGAATGACAGCACTTTGAAAATTCGGAAAAAGTCATTTTTCGACCCCGTTTTTGAGGCCAAAAATGGGCATCAAAAATGCCATATCTCGGCTTCTATAAGAGCTACGACCTTGCGGATGGTCTCGTTGGATTGAGAACGACGAAACTAAGACAAAACCGTTGGAATTTTCCCGATAGCTCCCATAGAAGCCGAGATATCGGCCTTCAAAGTTTGGGTTTTTTCATTCTTCGGGTATACCCCCCCGTTTGGATTTTTTTCAGGAAATTTTTTTTTTTCGAATTCGAACTAACTATACCAGCGTGTTCTTTGGACCACCTACATTACGAAAATACCGGGTTATAACGAGATTCGAGCAGTACTAACTGAATGACAGCACTTTGAAAATTCGGAAAAAGTCATTTTTCGACCCCGTTTTTGAGGCCAAAAATGGGCATCAAAAATGCCATATCTCGGCTTCTATAAGAGCTACGACCTTCCGGATGGTCTCGTTGGATTGAGAACGACGAAACTAAGACAAAACCGTTGGAATTTTCCCGATAGCTCCCATAGAAGCCGAGATATCGGCCTTCAAAGTTTGGGTTTTTTCATTCTTCGGGTATACCCCCCCGTTTGGATTTTTTTCAGGAAATTTTTTTTTTTTCGAATTCGAACTAACTATACCAGCGTGTTCTTTGGACCACCTACATTACGAAAATACCGGGTTATAACGAGATTCGAGCAGAACTAACTGAATGACAGCACTTTGAAAATTCGGAAAAAGTCATTTTCCGACCCCGTTTTTGAGGCCAAAAATGGGCATCAAAAATGCCATATCTCAGCTACTATTAGAGCTACGACCTTGCGGATGGTCTCGTTGGATTGAGAACGACGAAACTAAGACAAAACCGTTGGAATTTTCCCGATAGCTCCCATAGAAGCCGAGATATCGGCCTTCAAAGTTTGGGTTTTTTCATTCTTCGGGTATACCCCCCCGTTTGGATTTTTTTCAGGAAATTTTTTTTTTTCGAATTCGAACTAACTATACCAGCGTGTTCTTTGGACCACCTACATTACGAAAATACCGGGTTATAACGAGATTCGAGCAGAACTAACTGAATGACAGCACTTTGAAAATTCGGAAAAAGTCATTTTCCGACCCCGTTTTTGAGGCCAAAAATGGGCATCAAAAATGCCATATCTCAGCTACTATTAGAGCTACGACCTTGCGGATGGTCTCGTTGGATTGAGAACGACGAAACTAAGACAAAACCGTTGGAATTTTCCCGATAGCTCCCATAGAAGCCGAGATATCGGCCTTCAAAGTTTGGGTTTTTTCATTCTTCGGGTATACCCCCCCGTTTGGATTTTTTTCAGGAAATTTTTTTTTTTTCGAATTCGAACTAACTATACCAGCGTGTTCTTTGGACCACCTACATTACGAAAATACCGGGTTATAACGAGATTCGAGCAGAACTAACTGAATGACAGCACTTTGAAAATTCGGAAAAAGTCATTTTTCGACCCCGTTTTTGAGGCCAAAAATGGGCATCAAAAATGCCATATCTCGGCTTCTATAAGAGCTACGACCTTGCGGAGGGTCTCGTTGGATTGAGAACGACGAAACTAAGACAAAACCGTTGGAATTTTCCCGATAGCTCCCATAGAAGCCGAGATATCGGCCTTCAAAGTTTGGGTTTTTTCATTCTTCGGGTATACCCCCCCGTTTGGATTTTTTTCAGGAAATTTTTTTTTTTTCGAATTCGAACTAACTATACCAGCGTGTTCTTTGGACCACCTACATTACGAAAATACCGGGTTATAACGAGATTCGAGCAGAACTAACTGAATGACAGCACTTTGAAAATTCGGAAAAAGTCATTTTTCGACCCCGTTTTTGAGGCCAAAAATGGGCATCAAAAATGCCATATCTCGGCTTCTATAAGAGCTACGACCTTGCGGATGGTCTCGTTGGATTGAGAACGACGAAACTAAGACAAAACCGTTGGAATTTTCCCGATAGCTCCCATAGAAGCCGAGATATCGGCCTTCAAAGTTTGGGTTTTTTCATTCTTCGGGTATACCCCCCCGTTTGGATTTTTTTCAGGAAATTTTTTTTTTTTCGAATTCGAACTAACTATACCAGCGTGTTCTTTGGACCACCTACATTACGAAAATACCGGGTTATAACGAGATTCGAGCAGAACTAACTGAATGACAGCACTTTGAAAATTCGGAAAAAGTCATTTTTCGACCCCGTTTTTGAGGCCAAAAATGGGCATCAAAAATGCCATATCTCGGCTTCTATAAGAGCTACGACCTTGCGGATGGTCTCGTTGGATTGAGAACGACGAAACTAAGACAAAACCGTTGGAATTTTCCCGATAGCTCCCATAGAAGCCGAGATATCGGCCTTCAAAGTTTGGGTTTTTTCATTCTTCGGGTATACCCCCCCGTTTGGATTTTTTTCAGGAAATTTTTTTTTTTTCGAATTCGAACTAACTATACCAGCGTGTTCTTTGGACCACCTACATTACGAAAATACCGGGTTATAACGAGATTCGAGCAGAACTAACTGAATGACAGCACTTTGAAAATTCGGAAAAAGTCATTTTTCGACCCCGTTTTTGAGGCCAAAAATGGGCATCAAAAATGCCATATCTCGGCTTCTATAAGAGCTACGACCTTGCGGATGGTCTCGTTGGATTCAGAACGACGAAACTAAGACAAAACCGTTGGAATTTTCCCGATAGCTCCCATAGAAGCCGAGATATCGGCCTTCAAAGTTTGGGTTTTTTCATTCTTCGGGTATACCCCCCCGTTTGGATTTTTTTCAGGAAATTTTTTTTTTTTCGAATTCGAACTAACTATACCAGCGTGTTCTTTGGACCACCTACATTACGAAAATACCGGGTTATAACGAGATTCGAGCAGAACTAACTGAATGACAGCACTTTGAAAATTCGGAAAAAGTCATTTTCCGACCCCGTTTTTGAGGCCAAAAATGGGCATCAAAAATGCCATATCTCAGCTACTATTAGAGCTACGACCTTGCGGATGGTCTCGTTGGATTGAGAACGACGAAACTAAGACAAAACCGTTGGAATTTTCCCGATAGCTCCCATAGAAGCCGAGATATCGGCCTTTAAAGTTTGAGTTTTTTCATTCTTCGGGTATACCCCCCCGTTTGGATTTTTTTCAGGAAATTTTTTTTTTTCGAATTCGAACTAACTATACCAGCGTCTTCTTTGGACCACCTAGATTACGAAAATACCGGGTTATCGAATTCCTATACCGTTTTTTAAGCCTACAATTTCAAAAAAACCGTTTTTCAAAAAAGGGTGGATTTACCCTTTCGGTGACTCTAATTCCTTTAATATGCATGTGGCAACCCCGCCTAATAAATTTGGCAACGACAAGCGTTAATGTCAAATTAAACGTCAAATTATTCAAAATGGCCGCCTGTCAATTTGAACCCAAACAGTAAACAAGGAATTCCAACTAAAACCCGAATATTAAACAGTAATTCCTTTAATAATTTAATAAAATAGCGTATCCCCTAAGGTAATAATAACTCATCCCTCACTAATATTAACTTACCATACTAAACGAAAATGAGTGACGAATTGCAGAACTACCAGTTGCAGCTGCAGCAAGTGGAGGCGGCCCTCCTCACCGATCCCAACAATGAGGAACTGAAAAAACTGAAAATAGACCTCGAGGAGGTGATCGACCTCACTTTAGACCTGAAAAATAAGGCGGAGGAGGCGGCCAATTTGCCCGATTACACCGAGGAGGTGCGAGTGATCGACGAGGAGGACGAAATCACCAGATCCTTACTGGCGGTCGAGGAGTTCGTCGCGAAAAATAAAGCGAAGAAAATATGGCGGGTCGGGGACGTTTGTATGGCGAAATGGAGCGAGAACGGACAATATTACGAGGCGAAAATAGACGCGATCGCGGCCGACGGTACCGTAAACGTGACCTTTGAGGCGTTTAAAAACAGGGGCCTCGCGGTCTTGGCGGAACTGAAAGAGTATACGGGGGTCAAGAAGACCCAGAGCAGCGATCAGCATAAAAAAACGAAAATAAACAAGGAATATTTAAAGAAGAAAAAGTTGAAGAAGCAACAGAGATTTAAGGAACTCGAGGAGGAGCGAGAGCAAGACAAAAAGAAATGGCTGGCGTTTGCCAATAAGGCCATAAAAACGAAGAAAACCGGGCTGCAGACTAAAAGTATTTTCGCCTCGCCTGAATCGGTCAATGGGAGGGTGGGGATCGGCACTTGTGGCATCAGCGGGAAACCCATGACCGAATTTTCTACAGCGGAAAAGTGGAGGAAAAAAGATTGAGACAGTATAGGGATCACTTCAAAGTATACATAATAAAATCAGAAGACATGTTGTAAAGTAGCATTTAAGATAATTAAAGTTTTTATTTAAGATTTTTCAGTGTATTATTTGTGTAGTATGTAAAAGGGAAAATACTAATTCTTGTGAACCCCTCTTCTCTATTCCCTCTATTTTTCTAAGCCTTGTCGGGAACCTTCTTCTAATGCTGGTTATGTGACTCGTCAGGTAAGTGATTTATCCCTTACCAGAAAATCGCTCATATCCCTTAATAGTGCTGCTCTACCTATTAGATATTATTTTATTCGTATTCTGTAGTTAAAGTTGATTCATTTAAGGTTCTACTTCTGTTTGGTTTAATATCTTTTTGACAATATTTTATTTAATAATACAAGCTTTTAATGACAAATTTGCTATTCAACAACATGGGTTTTTACCTCTGATGTGATCATACATGAGAGTATGAAAAGCAACAAAATGGATGTTAGCTGTACTGTACAGAGGAGTTAATAAAAGAGAACCCAGTTCAAGTGGGTGGGAAAAGAGATGACACAGAACAGGATAGTGTGCGAAGGAGTATCTCGGATAGTTCATTCGAGAGTTTACCCTCACATTGACCGATACTGCCTCACAAGCAGTTTGTAATAATAAGGCTTGACTAGATGTTGTTATAACTGACTGTGCGAAGGCATTTGATGGGGTTGATCATGCCTTACTTAATTATAAATTGGTATGTGGCTTTATGCAATTAGAGTAGAAATCAAAAGGTAAAAGTAGAAAAATAATTTTCAGATACAAACATACATTTGTTGCAATTATTTACAATCTACCCAAGTGTGTTCAATGTTGCTGCTCTTAATGATTCACAATAAAATGTGTCTTAATATCAATCAGTGTCATGTAATCAGTCAGCTTTACCCGAAAAAATAGCCCTACCTATATTAGATGAGTATCTACAAATTAATTAATATCGTAATTAGTAGAAAGACTGAATGCCAAGTCTTGGGGGTTTATTGGCAATCAAACCTATCAGGATATTACTATATTAAAAAAGCATATATAGGGCACTGGGTTTTCTTATTATAGAAACTCGAGCTGGATCAAAACAGATACTGCAATAGTTCGACTTCACCTTAAGTATGCAGCTATATAATATTATGGTCACCTCAAGAAAAGGTTTATTGTAACAAAGTTCAGAAGCGACTTTTAAGGTATCTTTATGTAAAACATTATAATATAGTGTCTTACAGAAGTATGTCGACTAATTTCAACATAGTCAAAGGAGGGATGCTCGGTCTGTTATTTTTATATATAATATAGTGAACAATAAAAAATATAGTACTTAATCTGAATTTAATTAATAGACCTACAAACACTATTTAGTTATTTAATGTGAATTTGGCGAGTCTATCACCCCTTAAATGCAATAAAGTGATCCCACTTTGTGATATAGATATTTTCAATACAAATGTTTTAACTGCCTATTAAAGAAGGACTACTTAGTGTGGAATTAAATTAATCTTATAATCCGCTATTCTAGTCCTTATACTCAATCTTATTTTGGCATGTATCTTGGTACCGCCTTTATCGTAACTTTAATTTTATTAGGTTAGTTTGGTTTTGTTTAGTTACTTGGTAGGGTTTTAATAAATACATTATTATCTATCTATACAGGGTCTAGTCTTTAAGTTCATTTTGTTCGAGGGCCCCAATTTAGGTTATATTATTCTAAATCCCTTTATATTAAAATTTGTGTACTTACCTGCGTTAGTATTCTCCTAAAATCACTGGTAAAACAAGCACATTTTCTCTCTTAATGAAACAATCCACTGATGCTTACCCTACTTATATTAAAAATTAAACAAAAACAAAAATTCCTGTAGCACAATACTAAACATAACAAAGAGAATTTATACAATTATATGACTGTAGCACACTCGATCATCAGAAAAACAAAATTAATTCATGATGGCAATAGGGAGCTAAAATACAATTTGCAGATTAATTATTAGTCTTTTTTTTTTTTCGTTGAGATCCACTCCCTTTTTAGCCAATTTTGCATACTATACAGTTAGTTATTCGTCCACTTTGAGCTTCTGTACAGCATCGGACACTTGTTCCAAATCACTGTGGCCCTTAAAAAACCCTTCGACCGGCTCCTTACACTCACTACCGCCCTCGGCTATAATGCACTCCAAAGATTTCGCCTTTTTTAACTGGGAAATCTGTACTATCGAATCCGTTAAGCAGTCTTCAACGATTTTTTGGGCTACAGTCGAAGCGTTTTCGGTTGCATCGTTATTTTCTGATTTTGTTCTAAAACAAGTAAGATATGAGTGACGTGGTTTCCATAAAAACACCCGAGGGCTCACCTATGCCTTTGAGGCATCTGATACGGTTTATACCTGACGTGGGGCGTGCTAGGTCTCACCCTGAACCCTATAGACACATTGCTTACGTACCTAGAATTAATCGTAAGCATATTCAAATAGTTTCGGGTTCGGATTTCGCTAAAATACTCTTTACGGGAGTTTGCTCCGGTTGCTAGCATGCCCAGCTCGTTTAAGGCCGAGTCTAATGGTGTTAAGGGTTTTGGGTCTTCCTGAAGCAAAAAAGCGATAGGCTTAATTGTATAAATAACTTGACTTGCAAGAAGCATTTTGTGCCGAGTATAATAACGTAAACCCACCTCATCTTTGTTTTCTTGAGCCTCCATCAAACGGTATAACGTCTCAGCACTCCTTATTTATTAATATTATTACAGTTGCATCCTGATGTTATTGGAATTTGTAAAATTTTACAAAAAAAATATGCTTTATAAACATTTAAACTGAAAAAATGTCAATATAAACATGTCAATGTCAACCGTCAAAGTTTGACGTTGCATACGAGGGTGCACCGATAACAATCCCGACCCGGTTGGCACCCAATACGAGGGCAAATAAATAAGAAACCTCAAAACTAATTCTCTATTTTCTATGTTTAACAAGGTGACTTTTTAAATTATGTTTATACTTAAACCCCTTGTTGCAATAAACGCAAACGAACTGACTGTCCCTGGTGTGATTCATCACGTGGGCCCTCAAATGTCTTTGGGTTTTAAATAGTTTATCGCATAAATGGCACATAAAAGTTCTCTCGTTGTTGTGGCTCTTCATGTGTTGATTCAGGTTGCCCCTCTCCGAGAACTCCTTATGGCAACCTTCCAGGGGGCACACGAACTGTTTGTTCAACTCGTGGGTTAACATATGCCGGGAAAGTTTACTGGGCGATTGAAATCCTTTGTGGCAAAAGTGGCATCGGTGCAACTCCGAATGGACCTTTCGATGTTGAGTCAGTAAGGTTTTCACGGCGAACGCTTTGGGGCAGCTGGGGCACTGGAAGTTTTTAATGTTCGTATGCTTGGATATGTGGGAGGTGAGGTTAAGTCTTCTTAGGAATGTTTTATCACAGTGGGGGCATTTGTAGGAGTGGGTTTTTTTTTGTTTCGGTTGGGTCGGGCCTGAAATTGATTTCTTTATTGCATCGACTGAAACCAGATTTGTGGGGTCGCTGCTGTAGGGCAAAAACTCGCTTTGCCCCATCTGTTTTTCAGCACAATCAAATAAGTTCACCATGTCCGGTTGTATGTCATGTTCGTAACCGATATAAGGGATAACTTCTGGATTTTCTATTGAAGGCTTGTTGGGCTGTTGGTGATTAGTGACAATTACACTCTGCTTGTAATTATTATCCGTATAAGGGTATTTATCATTCATGTAATAGTTATTTGAGTAGTACATTGATTCAAATTTCATGCTGGTGGTGACGGTTGTGTCAATAAAGTGCAAGAAATCGTTGATTTTGTTGTAGCACAAGCCGCAGATTTCCTTCGGTTTATAGTCATCCTCGGTAATCTACAAATGAGGGCTTAAAATGGCTAAAAACTCATAATTGTCGCTATAGTACTTCTAAGTTTAGGCATCTTTTAACTTTTAGGTCGAGCCTCAAATTCGGGTCGAATAAATGATAGCAGACTTCTCCGATTTCGCCACATAATCGGCATAAGTTTCTTACCCATTGCATAATAATAGATATTAGGTTTATTTAACAGTATATTTATAAATAAAAATATAAACAAACGTCAGCTGATTAAGTAAAACGTCAAACTTTTGACGTATATGACAGTTTTTGTTAGACCGCGTTGCCAAGTCTAGGTATATTGGCCGATCTTAAAATTAACTTTTTTATCCATTGGAATTGTGGAATATTGTGCGTATGAAGGGAACATAATAAATTAATAATAAAAAAATTTAACGATTGCCTGAAATAAAACAAAGAGAATTACGTCATAGAGCTGCTTGGACGGCCGTGCCTGCAACGCCGCAAAAAAACACTTTGACAGTTCTGCGCATGACAGTTTATCGACGGACGATATTTTTCCCCGATTTTCCAGAAGTCGGTCTGTGTGTGTCCTCTCCGACTCTCGTCCGTTTTATTAATTTTCCGCGGGGGGATTTTCAGTTTTTCCATGTTTTGTGTTGAAAATTGAACTATTTTAGTGTGTCGCGACCCGTTTCCTGCTCCTCCCATCGTGTTCAATTGGTAAGTTTATCACTAGAAACTCTCGTTTCCTGCGACAGTTCGGTGTTCCTCGGATGGGTGGTTTGTGCTTTGGCGGCAAGAAATCGATTAAATCCTGTCAAGTTTTCCCTGAAAATGGCTGGATCGTGTGCCAACAGGGAACGTTTCGCTAATTCGGGGGGGAACAAAAGTTTCTTTGGAATCTGATGAATAACCCACTTGGGAATTTTGACAAGTAATCACTCTGTTTTGAGGTTAGTTTAAGATGTTTTATTGTTAGGGATTTCCTGTTAAAAACCAATGATTTTTATAAAGACAGCAGTAAAAACCTTATTAACAATATCTCTGTGTATTTTCCATTTAAACTGCTTTACTTTAGTAAATTTAAGGTTCCTTACCCTGCAGTATTACTCACTATAAGAGCATACATTTTCTTTTTTGGAGCCCCCTGTATCATTACAATACATACCCCATTTCCATTGAAAATAACATGTGTTTCATATGCCAACTTGTACACAAATAATTGTTCTATCAGTAGTTGCTATATGCTTTTTTTGTTTCAAGGAAGTATTACTTGGAGAGGACTCGAATTAATGTAAGGCCCTCTTCATAAGGCTCAATATGCACAGAGAGCGTCATATTAATTTAATGTTTGAATTCTGTGTGACTCGTCCAACAGTTATTATAGGTTTCATTAATAACTTCCCATTGTTCTAAATATTGATATAATTTTATTTATTTATTGAATACATGGGAAAACCTCAATAAACATTACAAATGTATGTACTACATTCAAAACAAGAACCAAGAACATTTTTTGTACTTTTTGTAAGCAAATATCTTAAGAATCTCTTTTGTACCTTTTTCCATCATAGTATTAATGTGGACCTCCACTGGAAGCCCCCGAACAATAGATGCTTGCTCCAAAGGGGGCTTAACTAATGCATTATAGTGACATCTAATAGATTTTAAATGATTCAGAAACTTTATTAGCGATGATTTACTAATAATGCTGATTATACATTTTTTGTTTTCCACAAGTTTGACTGCAGTTACACCTTGAGATTTCTACATTCATTTTTTCTAACAAGCATTTTTGCTTATGGATAGAATTATCATATACAAAGAAATTAATTTTTACATGTAAAAGTAATTATAATTAGCAAATTTAGTAAAATTTTATTTTTATAAATTTCAACAAGACAGTTAAGAATGTATATACAAGCAAGGGTTAAAATTTTAAATTTTATGAAAAATGGTCTACAGTGGAGTCGAAACACTCTTAATGAGTCTGTCTCAGAAGAAATATGCTTGAAGAGAGTTTTTTGCATAAGCTATCTATATTAGCCCATCATCTTGACACAATTACCTTCTGAGTTTTGCCTTCGTTCAAGCCAAGTTGTTTATGTCCCTCGAACCACTTCTTGGCCCCTGATATAACAGAAGTCATGTAGTTCCTCGAGACTCTCAGATGATGTAAGCAAGGTACACAGATCATTAAAATAATGTATAAATAGTATAGGCCCGGTGACTGACCCCTGTGGGACTCCAAACTTTACAGGACAAATACTAGAGACATTACCATAGTTTCCAGTGCATTGAATTAGTAAGGTAAGAACTGAAGAAAGTGAGGACCACTCCTCTGAAGCCTAGCCTCTGGAACTCTATTCAGAAGGATCTACTGAGGTCGCACAGAGTTGTGTTGAGAGCAGTGTGTTTGCCCCCCCCGCAAAGCCCTCGACTATTGCTCGGGTGGTTGATAGACCAGTCCTAAAACCAAACAGGCCAGGGTGCAAGATGTTCTTAGTCAATCTGGTCTTAATTAATGTCAAATTAAAGTTGAAAATTAAGGTCAATGGCACAGCTAGAATGTTTTAAACTAGTTATTGCTTCATTAACCTCACTTGGAGTAATGGGACTAAGAAAAAATGAATTGGGGCATGAATGCATAGGAAGTGCAGAGAGGTCGACATTTGAATCTGGAATTTTTTTAATGATATGGTGGCAATGAAGTCGTTAAAGGTTTGAGGATCAATACAAGTTAAATATGCTAATATTTAAACAGTCCTTGGATAAAATTATTATCAATTAACTTATACAAGAACCAATATTTTTATTTATTAGGTTTTATGGAGCACAAAATGTAAACAAACCAAAGGTTCAATTATAGGAAAACATGAGAACAAAAACTGAAAATTGAAACATAAAAACATCCTATAGTAGACAACAATACCTCCCTTATTAATCCGAACACCCCAAAGGGATGATTGATGACCCTTCTCATGTGATATGCCTGTGCCGCTTTTCATCATTATTCTCATATTTTTTTAATGGATCCCCATCAAATACGACAGTTAAAATGTCATTAACGTCAGATATAAAAATCCGTCGACCATCTTGGGTGTCAGACTATTCCGCCCCGCCATACGCAACCTTCAGACCCATGTTGTACTACTGGGACATCTAATTGACCCGATCTGATCTATTTCAAGCCCCCCTTGCAGAGGGTCTTAAAAACAATTTGCTGAAGGAATATGTGAGGTTAAGCGGGCGACATCCGGAACATTAACCCTCTCGATTTCCCTTCCCCCATATAGAAGGGGAGGAGGTTAAAACAATAACCGTGATCTATGCCTTAATATTTCTTAATATGGAGAGAGAGGCCCGGATATTCGGCTCCAAGGAAAATGGACGCGGGTCGATATTACGGGGGGAGATTCGAAGAAGTAGGTTTTAGCCATTAGAGAATCGCCTCGGGAGCCAGCTCATGTCTTTATAACTCTTAATTTATTCAGTTGGTAAGACAGTAACTTTGAGCACAAAAATAACGATCTCTATAGTTCGATCAACGAATCTTTGCGTTCACCCATCATCATTAAAACATTGTCTTATCTATTTCTATAATTTTTCATTTAATAATGATTCACTAGAACTTTCATTACTGTCACTTTCTTCATTGGTTAGGTGGATAATAAGCCCTGGAACTTCTTCGATAATGACTTCAGGGTTTAAATTAGTTTGTCGGGGTGACACACTTTTGCTTGCCATATACTTCTGACATACACATATCTAAAACGTTTTCATCTGTATGCCCAACTTCACCAATATGTGTATTATAATAATGTTTTGTATCTGCCCAAATCGTTTCAATAGCATTGAACCGACATTGGTAGGGTGGCAATCTTAAAACTTCATGTCCGTTTGCCTGTAATAATTGATCTATTTTATACTTCTTCGGTTTTTTCGTGTAACTTTGCCAAGCTCAACATCTGCTTATCAAATGGAATTTCATTCTTCTCGAGCCACTCAACAATTTTCAACATGATGGTTGCTTGTCCAACTCAACTGAATGATATGGAGCAATTATCCATTACAATTAAAGATGGTTCTCCTTTATTTTCTACCCACTTTGTTAAGTTCTCACTATTCATTTCTCCATGATAATCCATCAGTTTCGATTTACTAGCAAAAACCAAACTGGCATTTCTTATAAAACCACTTTTGTGTCCAACATGTAATACCATGAAGCGTTTTCCATCAAATCCACCTGGTCTAGGAACAATCTCTTTACATTATCATCTTGCCATGATTTCATTTTGTTGCCCCATATGTTTCATCGAGAAAAACTAGTCGAAGTGTAAATTCTAAATGTGTATTTTCCATATATTTACTGAAAAATGCTGCTCTCATTGAAGGTATATTAGGTGTCTCGACTTCGGAAGTCCAGGATTGTGCCCAGTGGTAAATTTCTTATACCCTCTGGTGAGGGTTTCTCTTCCCCCAGGAATGTTGCCCTGGTTTGATTAAATGCTTCACGATGCAAGCACAGTATGTGAAGAGTTGTTTTGTCCTCCTCATTGCATCCCCTACATAGCGAGGTAACTGATTTCCCTAGCGTATGCAGGTGTTTCCTGCTGGGCGCATGGCCTGTAAATAGCCCCGCGACCCTTCGCAGTTGTTGTCTGGAGAGGCCCAGTATGTTCTCACCCTTCTTGAAGGGTGGGCTGCCTATAAGTTGTTTGGATTGTTCCATCTTTGGCAGCTGTTCCCAGTAGGATTTGTTCTGGTTTGTTAGCCATCAGTTGCCGATTTCCCTCTTCCAGGTCTTATCGTTGACACAACAACATGTTGGTTCAGGGCCTACCAGGCTGTTGCTGGCTCCCTGAGTTGCAAGTTGGATAGCCCTTCTTGCAGCCCATATTCTCTGCTAGGATTATCTCTGGCCTATTTTGCGCTTCGGCGAGGTTCCTGAGATCCTCCCAGCAGCTTTGCACAGTCCTTGACTTAGTCTCGAACTGTTGTAGTGCAACTGTGAAAATTGCGAAGGTTTTGCCTCTTGGCAGCCCTTCTCTTATCAGTTGGACACAGGTTTGAATTCCTATTATGCTTGCCTGTAAATTTGTTGTTTCCAGGCCCAGGTTTAGCATGAGTTGTCTGCCCTGTTGTTCGTCCTCCACCATGCCCACAGCTACCCCGATCTTGGATCGTTTGGTTGCCGTGTGCCATACTGAGTATAACCTCTTTGCCTGAGCCTGTCCGCTTCTGCGTCCAGTGGTCCCCTTTTCTCTTTGATGACAAAAGGTTTGTCTAGGTATGTGACCTTGGTTCTGTCTGTTCTTAGGGCCAGGCGCTCAAGGTCCTGTATCTTGTCAAATAAGGCATTGTGCCCATCTTTCGATAGGATTGTTGCGCCATTTGACAGCAGTCTTTTCGCCCCCGATATAGTTTCAGCCCGTACCACTAAGTGTAGCGGGCTTAGTCCTATCAGGTTCTCTAGGGCAGTAGTCGGCGTTGTTGACATCGCTCCTGTTATGCCCAGACATGCTATTCGTTGTGTTTTGTTGAGTATCTGTATTACGGTCCTCTTTTCTGCCGCATGCCTTGTGCATACTCCATTTTAGTATCCTCGTTCAGGTCTTTTGATCTTTGGTTACAGTTCTTAAGCTGATTTTCAGGGCATGAGCAACTCTCTATAGAGTAAGTTTTCGACGTATATCAAAGCTACTATAATAGTATACTAATTGTCTTGAATAGTTGTAAAGAATGCTGACGCGAACGCAAAGATATATGGATCCAACTATAGGATATTAGCTGCTTACCCTTTTCTCTTCCCGAAGAGTGCACTGGGGAGGTAAAGGAAAACTAATCAAATTGGGGCAACATTAACTCAAGTTAATTTTCCCAGATGCAACCTTCCATTTCCTAATCTCTTTCCACTTAATAATGCAAGCCTTCCTCCACCTTGGTGGAGTTGGACTGATGGCTAAAGTGACATCCTGACGGACAAGGGAGTTAAAAGGGTTTAACTACTCGCTTTCAGGAATTTCAGGGGGGCTACAACGATCCAAACCGTAACAAAAGTTCCATAAATTTCTGGGGGTAAAATAATTTAATATTATATAGAGTCGGGGGTCTAGACGCGTTCGCTTTTTTATAACACGTCATGAATAATTTGAGGTTATGTCGGACAAACGCTTTATATTTGGCCAAAGGCATCACTAAAGAGTCTTAATTTAAGTACAATTATTGGGGAAAATTGCGTAGATCAAATGGTATTTATCACTAATTACTATTATTAATTTATTGTAATATAGAACTTATACATGTGTGTTAAAGGACTCGAAAAACATGCTAGAGAGCACAACTAAGATTCTAACCTCAAAAAAAAAAAGACATCTATAAATGACAAGACTGACATTGACATTAATGACAGATGAAGAAGATTAAAGGTACGTTTACATATTACTAGCTGCAGACCTATGACAGATCTAAGAAATGTTTAAGTCATCAAGAATGGCGCATAACTAAGACATTTCTAAATTATTGTGATAAGGGCCACGCACTAGTACAATTTTTTTTTAACTAATATAAGTTTGTATGGTTGTACTAAATGGAATTAATACAAATTTTATTAAAATTGTACTAAAGGGTACAATTATTGATTCTGCCAGTATTTTCATTAAAGGGTGTGAAACGCGTCCGAAAAATCTCAGTAATGGCGGGCATGATTTGCACCCTCCCGAGTGTTGGTTGATTGATGACGGCCGCGAGCTGGGACCATTAATAATCGTCGCAATTTTTATTACTTTACGGTCTTTCATTATTCGCTCAGTTTAATATTTTTTGTTTTTATCTGTTTCAGACAAACCTAGTTTCCTACTACTTCGATCGACTAAGGTGAGTCCGAGAATTTACGGGTAAAATGGCAACGTCGGCGTTAACAAACACCTTAATATTATTCACGGCCATTGTTGCCAGCTTACCAAGATGTTCCCAATTATCCTAGAAATTTGTACAATAAAGTGACATTGATAGCACTATGCCCTAAAGTGACCACTTCTTAAAGACACGTGCAACAGCGTTGCCAAGGTTGTGCATGGTCCTAGAGTAAAAACCAGAAATTCTACTTACTTGCCTATATTAGAAAAAATTGCCTTAATTGGCCATCAAGCTGCACTTAATTTTTACACGTCATTTACAGCCCTGTCCGATATAAGCGACGAAACGTGATTAGCCCCGCTTCCGCGATAACTCGATTCTCGTATCGATCTTGGGACCATCGAACTGTACATTTTAATAGGAATTCACTTAGAGCGAATTCACAGTCGGATAATGATTACTAGACATGTCATTGTTGTCATCTGTCAAGTTCTCGTCGAGTATTTTGTTACCATGAATGTGTGAGGTGAATGAAAGTCTCGGAATAAATTCCACGTAAAACTGAATATTTTATTCAATACTTTTATTGCAATAAATGTTCTTAGGCTAACATTAATGTAACAGAAATGTCTAAGTCAATGCTGTCATTCTCGAGTAGTAGTGATGGGATATATATACTAACTACTAGTGCTGGACTATTGATTGAAGTGTCACAAGTGTCATCTGTCAACGTCATAAATAACTGTTAAGAACTTCGTTTCGGTCAACGTCAATTATCAAAAATTCAGAATTTTGTTACAATCATCATAGGATGAGTGAGTAATTGGTCCTAGAGGGTGCCAAAAAAATGGCAATTTATCCTCTGTGGTTTAAAAATGGCAAGAAAATCCAAGAGATTACTGTAGCACCCTTTCTCAGTTTTGAGGATTCAGATCAGGTGAGATCTGTGCATAAAAGTTGTACTATTGTACAGATAATTCAAATTAACCACAATACTTTGCTTTGAAGGTTCCTAATTTCCACAAGATTAGATTTATGTGACTCAATGGGGAGTTACATAAACAAAATTGTAGGTTCATTAATGCGTGCGTTGATTGAATTGTAGATTAATTAATCATGAAAATATGGGTTTAACCAGTAAAAGTAAACAACAGAAATACACTCGAAAAAAAGAAAAAATTGATCTGGGCACCAAGCAAATGGTTGTTACCACTCAGCACAATCAGTAAATATATACCTTAAAGCGTGTTGCTCATTCAGGACAATCGGTGAACATGCACCTTAACAGACTTTGACGGATCGTTGACTTTTAATCGCTTGAATGTAAAAAGCGCAGCGTCAATGACATATAAGTGGTGAATCCCCAAAAAAAACGGAGGAAGATTATAAAAATGGCGTCCACCAGGCAGTGGTAATTTTTGGGTATCGTGGCCCTATGCATTAGCAGTGCAGGTATAACTTCTCAGATTTTAAGAAACCGATCATTACTGTCACCTGTCAAGGTATCGTCATCTGTCAACCTCATAAACGTCAACTGTCAACAACTTCGTCTCGGCCAACGTCAGTTGTCAAGAATTTCGTTACTGTCAACTGTCACGAGTATCATCTGACAGCCAGGTTAAATAAATGAATGCAAAAAATGCGGCGTTAACCACGATCTTGAAAACTTGATTATGAATAATTCCGAGAGGTTTTCCAATTAAATCCGACCCGAATGTAAATTCATTTAAATTATTTGTGTCCTCCCTCGACTCGAGACAGTAAACCGAACAATCAACATCCATTTGACTTTATGACATTATTCTTCGACAAACGTCATTCTTGTCAATACCTGGCGCGTTGTTGCCTTTTGACTGAATATTTATATGAGACGTCATTCTTATCAAAACAGTGTATCGTGCGACAGCGTTCGTTTGTTACGTCCCTCGTAACTCCGCGGCGTCGGGGTGTTTCGGTTCACTAACCGATAGAAGGACGCGTGCGTCGCGACGCTCTCGTCTGGTCGATACCCCGGTGTGGGGAGGGGGGAAGGGGAGAGCGTCTTATCGCGGCCGGTTTAAATTTTTTGCACCCCCGAACTCAGAGTTGTTGTTTCGGTGCGGGGGGGGGGGGCGGTCGCTGTCCGTTGATTTGTATAAAATGAAAATGAAGTGAGAGGGACACGGGGTGGCGGGTGGTTTTTGTTTTTTTGGTGTGTGCCTGTGTGTGTGTGTGTGTCAAAGTGGGCCGTGGTTTGTTATAAGGTAATGGGGTCTCTTGATTATTTTAAAGTTTGTTTCATT
Source organism: Anthonomus grandis grandis (assembly GCF_022605725.1). Lineage (NCBI taxonomy): Eukaryota > Metazoa > Arthropoda > Insecta > Coleoptera > Curculionidae > Anthonomus > Anthonomus grandis. Next base: position 12,210,953 of record NC_065563.1, on the reverse strand, counting down.
CAGCTAAGTGTAGTGGGTCCTGAGATATTCGAACCTACAGCTAAATATCTCAACTGCCTTAAGTCGAATCATTTTTAAGCTTTAATAATATTCGTTGAGGAAGGGCTATGGAAGGTTTAGGTGCTTTTTTTATTCATGTAGGTCTAGTAATTATTAAAATATCTAGTGTTGAAGTCAGTGATGACCTGATGTCATCATTAGAGCATTGAATACACTAGAATACAAGTTGGCTGTTTTGGATCGAGCACAATATCTACACAGGGGGCAGAGGGGATATTTTGCTTGTTGCCAGTGATTACTCAATTTTAACAGAAGAAAATAAAGTGATATAATGAATTATTGTAATTAGCTGAATTAAAACTGTTTCGTACTATATTCATACTAATCACTAATAACAACTTCTTTAAATTGTCAAATTTCCACACAGAACGGCAACGCTGTAAATTTTACCCGGAGATGTCTTGTGTCGCTAAAGATACTTGGCAACTACGCTCGTTATTTACGTTTGGATTTTTGGTACCACTGGCAATTTTTTCTTAAAAATCCCCAAAAATCGATCGACTAGGCTACTTTTTCCTGAATAATAATTTATTAGGGAAATTAGACTTTTAGTACCACTGATTTTTCCGTTAAGCTAGCGCTCGATAAATATCCGGCAACCAAAAATCTAGAACGCAGCATATGTCGTTCAGTCAGTGTCACAGTCAATGTCTCTTGTCAAAGTGCCGTCACTTGTCAGATGGCGCCGATTTAAATTTCTTATTGGTTACGAAAATTAATTTGTGGCCGTTGCGGCACGCTCACAGTTTACTTTAATTGATTATTATTAATCACAAAACTAAACTACATTTAGGAACTTAATTAATTACACGGGGTTTCGATTATAAACGGGTCCCGAGGCGATTCTTGACAGTTCACAGCTGATCGGTCCCCGCCGGCGTTGCCAAGCTTCACGCATCTGGGGCGCATGTTCACTGTATGGTACATTCGCCACAAATTACTAACTGCGCTTCCTTCGAAATAAAAACTAGATAGAACAGAGTGAGCTGAAGAGAGGAGGGTGGGGGGGGGGGGGACTCTTTAAGTTAATTAAATTGGCAACGTCGGCCTTGTTGGAATGACACATGTCAGTCTGACGTTGACAGCTGTCAAAAGTGCAAAAATGCTGTGGTTTGTTATCTGAACGTCATCGAGGATAATGGTTTTTGTTGTTTATGATGAGCCCTAGAGGAAGAGATTTTAATCCCGTAGAGGGTTACCGTGGAAATCCTTGGAAATAGCTGCATTTCCCTGATTAAACAGCAGGAAATGAATAAACAATATTTTAGGACAAACGATCCCGAAAAGGGGGATCCCTTGTGGAAACTGTCGTTTTCACCCGCTTTTGGGTAAAACTTTCCCAACTCCCGTTCCCGTCGTTTTATAATCCATTAGCATAAAAAGGAGGTTAGGTTGTTGTATTTCTTGCATAAAACCGTACCGACGTTGCCATATATTGCCTATGTATGAAACCAGAGACAAGTAAGAATTATGGTGAATCAAACTATAAATGTAAGTCTCATGTGCTAAAAAACTTCAAGAAGGTGGAGGGAAGGAAAGGTAACTCCTAATTAACTAAAAGTTAATTTAATTTTTAATAACACTGTAAAGTGGCCCTTCAAGAGTTAGGTGGGATAGAGGCATCGAACCCACCCCATCTACTAACCCCTTGACGGTTTTATCGGTGGAGTGCTCGTCGTCTCCGGGGATTTTTCGATGCGGAATTATTCGGTATAATTAAGGGCCTAATTAAAAATCCTGTTAAGGGTGTAGGTGAAGGGGTAGGAGGGGGTTGTTGTTCCATTGTTCGAAGCTTGCAGGGAGGTTATTTGTTTTCTAAATTCACCACGAATGAATAATTTATTGGTGAAATTAGATTTTTAGTACCACTAATCCAGAAACACAAATTTATAGATAAAATCATCGAAAATCTATCGACATGGCACTTATTTATAGCTAGTTTTTCCTGGAGAATTTAATGGTGAATTCACATTTTTGGTACCACTGGTAGGTTTTCCGAAAATATTTTTTTTCTAAGCCCCAAAAAATCGATCGACATGGTACTCATTTTTATCTACTTTTCCCTGAATAATTTATTGATAAAATCAAAGTTTTGGTACCACTGGTTTTTAAGTAAACGAAAATCTCTCGACATGGTACTCATTTTCAGCTAGTTTTTCCTGGAGAATTTAATGGTGAATTTAGATTTTTGGTACCACTGATAATTTTTCCAGAAACACAAATTTATAGATAAAATTATCGAAAATCTATCGACATGGTACTCATTTTCAGCTAGTTTTTCCTGGACAATTTAATGGTGAAATAAAATTTTTGGTACCACTGGTAGTTTTTTTAGAAACACAAATTTTCCTTAAAAACCATCAACAACCAACCAACGTGCTACTCATTTGCAGACACTTTTTCCTGGACAATTTATTGGTAAAATTAAATTTTTGGTACCACTGGTATTTTCCTCAAAAACACAATTTTTTCTTAAAAATAATTGAAATTGTATCGACATGATACTCATTTTCAGCTAGTTTTTCCGGGACAATTTAATGGTGAATTCAGATTTTTGGTACCACTGGCAGGTTTTCCGAAAATGCAATTTTCTCTTAAAAATCACCAAAAATCGATCGACATGGTACTCATTTTTGGCTACTTTTCCCTAAACAATTTATTGATAAAATCAAATTTTTGGTACCACTGATAGTCTCTCTAAAAACAAAATTTTTTTCCCAAATATAATCGAAAACCAATCGACATGGTACTCATTTTCAGCTATTTGTTCCTGGACAATTTATTGGTGAAATCAGATTTTTGGTACCACTGGTATTTTCCTCAAAAACACAATTTTTTCTTAAAAATAATTGAAATTGTATCAACATGGTACTCATTTTCAGCTAGTTTTTCCTGGACAATTTAATAGTGAAATCAGATTTTTGGTACCACTGGTATTTTCTTCAAAGACGCAAATTTATCTTAAAAATCATCAAAAATCTATCGACATGGTACTCATTTTCAGCTAGTTTTTCCTGGACAATTTAATGGTGAAGTTAGATTTTTAGTACCACTGATAGTTTTTTTCAAAAACACAAATTTATCTTAAAAATCATCGAAAATCTATCGACATGGCACTCATTTTCAGCTACTTTTTTCTGGATAATTTAATGGTGAATTCAGATTTTTGGTACCACTGGTATTTTTTCCGAAAATGCAATTTTTTTTTTAAATCACCAAAAATCGATCGACTTGCTACTTTTTCCTGAATAATTTATTGGGGAAATTACATTTTTGGTACCACTGGTTATTTTTTCCAAAAACGAAAATTTATCTTAAAAATCATCAAAAATCTATCGACATGGTACTCATTTTCAGCTACTTTTGCATGGACAATTTAATGGTGAAATCAAATTTTTGGTACCACTGATAGTTTTTTCAAAAAACACAAATTTTCCTTAAAAACCATCAACAACCAATCAACGTGCTACTCATTTGCAGCTACATTTTCCTGGACGATTTTTTGGTAAAATTAAATTTTTGGTACCACTGGTAGTTTTTCGAGAACAATTTAATGGTGAAGTTAGATTCTTAGTACCACTGATAGTTTTTCCAAAAACACAAATTTATCTTAAAAATCATTAACAACCAATCAACGTGCTACTCATTTTCAGCTATTTTTTCCTGGACAATTTAATGGTGAATTCAGATTTTTGGTACCACTGGTGTTGACCTCAAACACGCAAATTTATCTTAAAAATCATCGAAAATCTATCGACATGGTACTCATTTTCAGCTAGTTTTTCCTGGACAATTTAATGGTGAAATCAGATTTTTGGTACCACTGGTAGTTTTTTTAGAAACACAAATTTTCCTTAAAAACCATCCAAAACCAACCAACGTGCTACTCATTTGCAGCTACATTTTCCTGGACGATTTTTTGGTAAAATTAAATTTTTGGTACCACTGGTATTTTGCTCAAACACGCAAATTTATTTTAAAAATAATCGAAAATCTATCGACATGGTACTCATTTTCAGCTATTTTTTCTTGGACAATTTAATGGTGAAATCAAATTTTTGGTACCGCTGGTATTTTCCTCAAAAACACAATTTTTTCTTAAAAATAATTGAAGTTGTATCGACATGGTACTCATTTTCAGGTATTTTTTCCTGGACAATTTAATGGTAAAATTAAATTTTTGGTACCACTGGTATTTTCCTCAAACACGCAAATTTATCTTAAAAATCATCAAAAATCTACCGATATGATACTCATTTTCAGCTATTTTTTCCTGGACAATTTAATGGTGAAATCAAATTTTTGGTACCACTGGTAGTTTTTTTAGAAACACAAATTTTCCTTAAAAATCATCCAAAACCAACCAACGTGCTACTCATTTTCAGCTATTTTTTCCTGGACAATTTAATGGTAAAATAAAATTTTTGGTACCACTGGTATTTTCCTCAAAAACACATTTTTTTCTTAAAAATAATTGAAATTGTATCGACATGGTACTCATTTTCAGCTAGTTTTTCCTAGACAATTTAATGGTAAAATTAAATTTTTGGTACCACTGGTATTTTTCTCAAACACGCAAATTTATCTTAAAAATCATCGAAAATCTATCGACATGGTACTCATTTTCAGCTATTTTTTCCTGGACAATTTAATGGTGAAATCAAATTTTTGGTACCACTGGTAGTTTTTTTTAGAAACACAAATTTTCCTTAAAAATCATCCAAAACCAACCAACGTGCTACTCATTTGCAGCTACTTTTTCCTGGACAATTTATTGGTAAAATTAAATTTTTGGTACCACTGGTATTTTCCTCAAAAACACAATTTTTTCTTAAAAATAATTGAAATTGTATCGACATGGTACTCATTTTCAGCTATTTTTTCCTGGACAATTTATTGGTGAAATCAAATTTTTGGTACCACTGGTATTTTCCTCAAAAACACAATTTTTTCTTAAAAATAATTGAAATTGTATCGACATGGTACTCATTTTCAGCTATTTGTTCCTGGACTATTTAATGGTGAAATCAAATTTTTGGTACCACTGGCAGGTTTTCCGAAAATGCAATTTTCTCTTAAAAAATCCCCAAAAATCGATCGACTTGCTACTTTTTCCTGAATAGTTTATTGGTGAAATCAAATTTTTGGTACCACTGGTATTTTCCTCAAAAACACAATTTTTTCTTAAAATAATTGAAGTTGTATCGACATGGTACTCATTTTCAGCTATTTGTTCTTGGACAATTTAATGTTAAAATCAAATTTTTGGTACCACTGGTAACACGCAAATTTATCGTAAAAATGATCGAAAATCTATCGACATGGTACTCGTTTTCAGCTAGTTTTTCCAGGACAATTTAATGGTAAAATAAAATTTTTGGTACCACTGGTATTTTCCTCAAAAACACAATTTTTTCTTAAAAATAATTGAAATTGTATCGACATGGTACTCATTTTCAGCTAGTTTTTCCTGGACAATTTAATGGTGAATTCAGATTTTTGGTACCACTGGTTATTTTTTTCAAAAACGAAAATTTATCTTAAAAATCATCAAAAATCTACCGACATGATACTCATTTTCAACTATTTTTTCCTGGACAATTCATTGGTGAATTCAGATTTTTGGTACCACTGGTAGTTTTTCGAGAACAATTTAATGGTGAAGTTAGATTTTTAGTACCACTAATAGTTTTTTCAAAAAAACACAAATTTATCTTAAAAATCATCGAAAATCTATCGACATGGTACTCATTTTCAGCTAGTTTTACCTCGACAGTTTAATGCTGAAATCAGATTTTTGGTACCACTGGTAGTTTTCCTAAAAACACCTATTTTTTTTAAAGTAAACGAAAATCTATTGACATGCTACTTATTTTCCGTAAGTCGAAATTTTCTCCCTTTTGTAAGCAAAATAGTATATGATATACGTATATTCAATAGCTTAATAAACATATATTTAACGATAATAATATATGACGTGTGCTTGGGTTGTTTGTGTAAGGACTCGTCATTTATTTTATACTCGGGGTACTTAGTAATATTCGCAACACTGGTTCCTTTTTGAATAGGGCAAAACGTCAATATAGAGATCATCCCTCTCACATAATACGGAAAATAAACAAAAACTGAAGTGAAAATTAATAATAAGTCCGTTTCCCCGGAAATAAACCGGATGCAGCTCCCGAAAGCCGATTAACGTGTCAGATGAAAAGTATCTGCTCCTCTCACGTTTCCGGGTTCAACCCAACACAAATAGAGCCATTTTGAACGTATTTAAATAAAGTATTTTATTATGGCAGCCTATATAACCTATAACAAGTGCGTGACATTGACAAGTATGACAGTTGGCGTATGGGCAACCAGATTTAGAACAAACAAATGATTTTAATTTGCACTTGACATGTGACCCTACGGGCGCCCCCTCCCCCCCCCTCGCCTCCAAACCCGAAATCCGATAGGCCCTAATGGAATCCCTTGACGACAGCGAATTAGTGAGTAGTTTTCGATTTCTCCTCGTTAATGTCCGATGAAATAAACGAGAGAGAGAAACCGCGATTGATTCGTGACGTCAGCTCCGTTTCAATGTGGTGTCTCTAATGTCAAATGACGTGTTTTCGTATTATAGAGTCAGTCACTTGACAACGTCGCTCTGGGGCGGAGCTAAAAACTGATTACGTTAACGTCACTTACTAAGTTTACACGTGACATGAATGCGGTTAATTCGAACGGTTTTAACGTTCACGTTAATCATCGGAGTAAAAATAATCAACGTAATGCTCTTGCGCAGTCTTAATGCCATAATGTATTTATATGGCAATCCACCCTCTAAATTTGAATTAATGAAATGACAACAAACGGGGCTTATTAACGTTCCCTCGCAGCGCCTCCGGGGCGCAGTTTATTGCGCTTTAGAATTTTAATGGAAATTGAGTTTCAATCCCCATCGCCCTTACGAATTTGTTAGTCATGGCGGCTTATTTATTTACGTATTTGGGGGAAACGTTAACCGGAGAAACTTGGTCATATTCAGTTATCGTAAATCCAACATGGCGGCCTAGTTGACGTTAATAACAGTTGGCGTAATGACAGTTACCATAAATCCAACATGGCGGTCTAGTTGACGTTAATTACAGCTGACGTATTGACATTTACCATAAATCCAACATGGCGGTCTAGTTGACATTAAAATTTAAGTAGGGAATTATCTCCTCTATTATGGATTTTAGTCATTTTTTTAAGAAAGACTTTGGACTAGTCTAGTTTTTTAAAATTTTTAATATACGGGGTGTCAAAATGTTTCTATAGGGTTATTTTAAGGAGGTTATCTACCGATTAAAATTTAAAACGTTCAGTCAAAACTACATTAAAATTGATACTATGTAACAAATATAATGAATAACATAAAACAAGAACTTATCTGGTCCATGCGTATATCATTTAAAAAAAAACAGGGATTTTGCAGAGGATTTTTTTACTGGTAAGATGTGTGGGGTGGGTGGGGGGTGTAAGGGTAGTGTTGATGGAAAACGTTTTTATTGCATAAAATAATTGCCTTAAAAGAAGAAATTTAATTAATTAAATAATTTACTCTCTCAGCTTATACTATAATTTTTTTGATGACAGTTATCATAAATCCAACATGGCGGCCTAGTTGACGTTAATAACAGTTGACGTAATGACAGTTAACATAAATCCAATATGGCGGCCTAGTTGACGTTAATTACAGCTGACGTAATGACAGTTAACATAAATCCAATATGGCGGCCTAGTTGACGTTAATTACAGCTGACGTAATGACAGTTACCATAAATCCAACATGGCGGCCTAGTTGACATTAAAATTTAAGTAGGGAATTGTCTCCTGGTCTATTATAGTCATAATTTACTTATAAAATCAACCTTGACAACATTATTCTAATAGACCAAGAGATTTAGGAGATGTTGCTGTCCCAGTTTTTTTTCTGCACGATGGTACTACCCTAAGAGAATTTTTCAGAATATCTTAAATAACTTAGAAATTGTGTGGAAAAATGTCCAGATATTCTCAATTTATTCCAAAAACTTCAAATTTAGCGAACACTAGATCCTAATGGGTAAAACTCGCTATAGCTCAGAAAGTATTAGAGCTACAGAAATGGTTCATATATGAAAATATTCCTTAGAAAACACCCTTGCTAGCAATAGCAACCCCTTTTAAGTCCTCTAAAAAGTTTTAAACCAATACGCACGAAAACTTAATGGAAGAAATTAGCATGAAAGAAAAATTGTCCTAGTGAACCCAATTTTCTAGCTAGAAACATTTTTTGCACACGGAATTCATCTATAGACTGCCCTATATACTATCCTAAAAGAATTTTGAGAATATTTCAAATAGCTTGGAAGTTACATGAGAAAATGTCTAGGAATAATGGAAAAAAAATTCCCAATTTATTCTAAAAAGTTCAAATTTGACGAATACCAGGTCAATTTCGACAATTCTAATCAACAACTGCAATGGACAGGTAAGAGGTATAGAAAAAAATTGTAGATTTTTCAAAATTTCCAGATCATGGAGAATATCCTTCTACAAAGTCATATTTTAAGGATCTAAATTTAGGGCATTAAGACACCTTCTTTAATTTTTAAATAATGATTATTTATGAATAAAGAAAATGCACGACACTGCCACTAGTCACGACTTTTTATACTTGACAAATCACATGTCAAACCTGGCGGTCTCTAGTTGACGTTGACATTTGTGACAGCTGACGTGAATCCAATATGGCGGACAATCCTGTTGCCAAATAATGTGTCAACTTTTATTTACAGTGTTTTTCTTGTTGTTTCAGGCACTTTCTCCGACCGTCCCCTCTCGCTCGCTCACATTAGAATGGATCGTTCTTGGTAAGTTGATACCCTTTTGATTAATTAAATTCAGACTCCGGTCTAGTTAAGGTAACCGTACTCCCGAACGCGTGTTTTAAATAGCCAACTTTGCAATTAACCGAGAGGGTTTTAATTGAGATTAATTTGGTCGACTAACATCTCTCTCCTCTCCCTTCGACTTTTATTCATTATGTAGAATATAGTTGACAACGTAATGTGTTGCACTCCAAGCAATGCATTAATCCATGCCAAAGCGAGAAATCTATGCTTCAAGCAGCTTCTGTGACACGACTTCTGCTGTTATTTCTTGAATAGGGATAGCTTCAGCACCTAAGAAGTTCTGGTTTATCGGCAGGGGGCCTACGATGTCGATGTGTATAATATGAGCGAATCGGTCATCAGGCATTCCTATCGGTGCAACAGGCGTCACGGTATAGCGTCCAATTATAGCACGCTGACATTGGATGCATTCTCGGGACCATTGTTTCATGTTACGCCATACAAAGTGCTCAGAGATCATCCGCAGTGTAGCAGCATGGGTGTGGAATTTTAGGAAAACATCTATCTGCCTTTTTGGCTAGTTCCTCTATATCGCCATCATGTATGGATATGACGCCTCGAACTTGTGGTGGTAGACGATCCAACCATGAGTGTTTAAGCACCTGTGCACTTCCCAGAGCTAAAGCTAGCATTTTATGGATAAGCTGCGTCGGTTTAAGGTCACCCGAGGTCATTTCCATTAAGCGGTGTATCCTTTCGTCATCAGGGCCAATGCCGTATCTATCGAGAAGACGCGCTTTCAGGTCTTCATAGGCCCTACCTGTTGTTAGATTTCTTAGAAGGTCTGCCACCTCAGAAAGAACCTCGCTAACCACCGTATGGTCGAATTTGCAATTGTCTGCGGTTATTTTAGCTTGTCGAAACTGTAGAACCACAGCTCCGGTTCTGTATACGCCAGAATTCTGGTGCTTTTATTCCTACCCGAGCTATTACGGACGAGTCGTCAGCTTGGACGGGCCCAGCAGAGGCTTGAGTTGACAATGGTTGATCTGTGTCAGGCATAATGTCGTTGGTCCGTAAACGATGCGAAAAATCGGTCAAAGCACTAAAGAGTCGCATAACCTAAGCGGGCACTTTGCACTTTTCCGGGAGTCGTCGGGGGAGCGATCGGCATTACGCGGTGTAACCTCTGGCACGCGTCCAATGTTTATCCCCCCGCGATAGTCGGAATTCGGTTGCGGTATTTTTTGTCGCATTCCCCCCCTCAAATAACCGACCATTCATCTCAATTAATTCCACCCAACAAACGTGTTAGAAAAAGAGGTCCGAGGGTGGAACGAAAACTTCCAAATCCAATATGGCCGTCAAATTTGACAACTATGATAGTTGTCGAATCCGACACACATAAAGTAACTTTGACATTATGCTCATTGATAGGTTTTTATTAATATTACAATTTACGATAATCGTAGAACCCTCTGCCGCTCTTCCTGCCGAGCCTGCCTTGGGCCACCAGTTTCTTCTGCAACTCGACCGGCTTAAACAGCGGGTTGTCGGGGTACTTCCGGTGCCAACCCTCCATAATAAAGACTCCCGTGTCCAGTCCGGTGTAGTCCAGCAGCTCCAGGGGTCCCATGGGGTGTCCCGCCCCAAGTTTCATCGCCGTGTCGATATCTTCCGCGGTAGCGTCACCTTTATAGGGAAACAAAATGGAAAACACGATGATTAGTGATGTAAGCTGTGCTTCCTACGCGACTCACCTCTTTCGAGCATGCGGGCGGCCTCGGCCAAGTACGGCACCAACAGTCTATTGACAATGAACCCGGGGGTGTCCTTGCAGGTGACGCACGTTTTCCCGATCGATTTGCCCCACCGCATAAGCGTTTGGTGGGTTTGTTCGGAGGTGTCGGGTGTCCGGATGACCTCCAGGAGTCGCATCACGGGCACGGGGTTGAAGAAGTGAAGGCCCCCGAATCTTGAAATACAAATTGAAAGAACTCGTCCATAATCTCAAAGAGACCTCGGTCTCAAATATTTTTTTTTATATGTCCCGAACGTTACATGTTTCGCTTAAAAGAGCATCATCAGACCTTATAAACTAGTAATAACACTCACAAGATGATGACGTGAGTACTAAGCAGGTCTTCTTGTGAGTGTCATTACTAGTTTATAAGCAGAATATATATATTCGATATTTATTTTAATAACACTGCTTATTTAAATTTAGATGCAGTAGAAAAATAATTTTAAGGTTCAAGAGTTTTCCGGAAAATTGGGAAAAACTTTTAGGAGGTTTTTCCCCTTTTTTTCGAAAACTATTGGCAATATGGAAAATATTTTTTTACCATTGTATTCGAAATCAAAAATGGAATAAATCGTAAAGAATGACTTTTTATCGTAAATCGAAAAATAAAGAAGTTATGGAAGATTTTTGAAAAATTGAAAAAATTTTTGGACGAAAAATTGGAAAAAAAATTATTTTGAGAAAATTGAAATTTTTTTTTTGGAAATCGATAAATCACTTAAAAGGTTTCAAAAAAGTCTTATAAAGTTTTTTTCAAAAATGTACCCGAAAAAAGTTATACTTATTAAAACCTTCCTGAAAAAATCCAAAGGGGTACCCCTGGAAAAATGTTCATAATTTCGGTTTTTATTTTTTTTCTGGAAAACTATTGGTTGGAGAAAAAAATTGTTATAACAATACTTGTTTAGAATTTCAATGCGCATTAGATGCAGTAGAAAAATAATTTTAAAGTTCAAGAGTTTTCCGGAAAATTAGGAAAAACCTCCTAAAAGTTTTTCCTCTTTTTTTCGAAAACTATTGGGAATATGGAAAATATTTTTTTACCATTGTATTCCAAATTACAAATAGAATAAATCGTAAAGAATGACTTTTTGTCGTAAATCAAAAAATAAGGAAGTTATGAAAGATTTTTTAAAAATTGAAAAAATTTTTGGGCGAAAAATTGGAAAAAAAATTATTTTGAGAAAATTCAAAATTTTTTTTTGGAAATCGATAAATCACTTACAAAGTTTCAAAAAAGTCTTATAAAGTTTTTTTGAAAAATGTACCCGAAAAAAGTTATACTCAAATAAACCTTCCTGAAAAAATCCAAAGGGGTGCCCCTGGAAAAATGTTTATAATTTCGGTTTTTATTTTTTTTCTGGAAAACTATTGGTTGGAGAAAAAAATTGTTATACCAATACTTGTTTAAAATTTCAATGCGCATTAGATGCAGTTGAAAAATAATTTTTAGATTCAAAAGTTTTCTGGAAAATTGGGAAAAACCTCTTAATAGTTTTTCCTCTTTTTTTCGAAAACTATTGGGAATATGGAAAATATTTTTTTACCATTGTATTCGAAATCAAAAATGGAATAAATTATAAGGAATGACTTTTTATCGTAAATCGAAAAATAAAGAAGTTATGGAAGATTTTTGAAAAATTGAAAAAATTTTTGGACGAAAAATTGGAAAAAAATTATTTTGAGAAAATTGAAATTTTTTTTTTGGAAATCGATAAATCACTTAAAAGGTTTCAAAAAAGTCTTATAAAGTTTTTTTCAAAAATGTACCCGAAAAAAGTTATACTTATTAAAACCTTCCTGAAAAAATCCAAAGGGGTACCCCTGGAAAAATGTTCATAATTTCGGTTTTTATTTTTTTTCTGGAAAACTATTGGTTGGAGAAAAAAATTGTTATAACAATACTTGTTTAGAATTTCAATGCGCATTAGATGCAGTTGAAAAATAATTTTAAAGTTCAAGAGTTTTCCGGAAAATTAGGAAAAACCTCCTAAAAGTTTTTCCTCTTTTTTGCGAAAACTATTGGGAATATGGAAAATATTTTTTTACCATTGTATTCCAAATTACAAATAGAATAAATCGTAAAGAATTACTTTTTGTCGTAAATCAAAAAATAAGGAAGTTATGGAAAATTTTTGAAAAATTGAAAAAATTTTTGGACGAAAAATTGGAAAAAAAATTATTTTGAGAAAATTGAAATTTTTTTTTTTGGAAATCGATAAATCACTTACAAAGTTTCAAAAAAGTCTTATAAAGTTTTTTTGAAAAATGTACCCGAAAAAAGTTATACTCATTAAAACCTTCCTGAAAAAATCCAAAGGGGTGCCCCTGGAAAAATGTTTATAATTTCGGTTTTTATTTTTTTTCTGGAAAACTATTGGTTGGAGAAAAAAATTGTTATAACAATACTTGTTTAGAATTTCAATGCGCATTAGATGCAGTAGAAAAATAATTTTAAAGTTCAAGAGTTTTCCGGAAAATTAGGAAAAACCTCCTAAAAGTTTTTCCTCTTTTTTTCGAAAACTATTGGGAATTTGGAAAATATTCTTTTAGCATTGTATTCGAAATTAAAAATGGAATAAATCGTAAAGAATAACTTTTTGTCATAAATCAAAAAATAAGGAAGTTATGGAAGATTTTTGAAAAATTGAAAAAATTTTTGGACGAAAAATTGGAAAAAAAATTATTTTGAGAAAATTGAAATTTTTTTTTTGGAAATCGATAAATCACTTAAAAGGTTTCAAAAAAGTCTTATAAAGTTTTTTTCAAAAATGTACCCGAAAAACGTTATACTTATTAAAACCTTCCTGAAAAAATCTAAAGGGGTACCCCTGGAAAAATGTTCATAATTTCGGTTTTTATTTTTTTTCTGGAAAACTATTGGTTGGAGAAAAAAATTGTTATAACAATACTTGTTTAGAATTTCAATGCGCATTAGATGCAGTAGAAAAATAATTTTAAAGTTCAAGAGTTTTCCGGAAAATTAGGAAAAACCTCCTAAAAGTTTTTCCTCTTTTTTTCGAAAACTATTGGGAATATGGAAAATATTTTTTTACCATTGTATTCCAAATTACAAATAGAATAAATCGTAAAGAATGACTTTTTGTCGTAAATCAAAAAATAAGGAAGTTATGAAAGATTTTTTAAAAATTGAAAAAATTTTTGGGCGAAAAATTGGAAAAAAAATTATTTTGAGAAAATTGAAATTTTTTTTTTTGGAAATCGATAAATCACTTACAAAGTTTCAAAAAAGTCTTATAAAGTTTTTTTGAAAAATGTACCCGAAAAAAGTTATACTCATTAAAACCTTCCTGAAAAAATCCAAAGGGGTGCCCCTGGAAAAATGTTTATAATTTCGGTTTTTATTTTTTTTCTGGAAAACTATTGGTTGGAGAAAAAAATTGTTATAACAATACTTGTTTAGAATTTCAATGCGCATTAGATGCAGTAGAAAAATAATTTTAAAGTTCAAGAGTTTTCCGGAAAATTAGGAAAAACCTCCTAAAAGTTTTTCCTCTTTTTTTCGAAAACTATTGGGAATTTGGAAAATATTCTTTTAGCATTGTATTCGAAATTAAAAATGGAATAAATCGTAAAGAATAACTTTTTGTCATAAATCAAAAAATAAGGAAGTTATGGAAGATTTTTGAAAAATTGAAAAAATTTTTGGACGAAAAATTGGAAAAAAAATTATTTTGAGAAAATTGAAATTTTTTTTTTGGAAATCGATAAATCACTTAAAAGGTTTCAAAAAAGTCTTATAAAGTTTTTTTCAAAAATGTACCCGAAAAACGTTATACTTATTAAAACCTTCCTGAAAAAATCTAAAGGGGTACCCCTGGAAAAATGTTCATAATTTCGGTTTTTATTTTTTTTCTGGAAAACTATTGGTTGGAGAAAAAAATTGTTATAACAATACTTGTTTAGAATTTCAATGCGCATTAGATGCAGTAGAAAAATATTTTTAAAGTTCAAGAGTTTTCCGGAAAATTAGGAAAAACCTTCTAAAAGTTTTTCCTCTTTTTTTCGAAAACTATTGGGAATATGGAAAATATTTTTTTACCATTGTATTCCAAATTACAAATAGAATAAATCGTAAAGAATTACTTTTTGTCGTAAATCAAAAAATAAGAAAATTATGGAAGATTTTTGAAAAATTGAAAAAATTTTTGGACGAAAAATTGGAAAAAAAATTATTTTGAGAAAATTGAATTTTTTTTTTTGGAAATCGTTAAATCACTTGAAAGGTTTCAAAAAAGTCTTATAAAGTTTTTTTGAAAAATGTACCCGAAAAAAGTTATACTCATAAAAACCTTCCTGAAAAAATCCAAAGGGGTGCCCCTGGAAAAATGTTCATAATTTCGGTTTTTATTTTTTTTCTGGAAAACTATTGGTTGGAGAAAAAAATTGTTATAACAATACTTGTTTAGAATTTCAATGCGCATTAGATGCAGTTGAAAAATAATTTTTAGGTTCAAAAGTTTTCTGGAAAATTGGGAAAACCTCCTAAAAGTTTTTCCTCTTTTTTTCGAAAACTATTGGGAATATGGAAAATATTTTTTTACCATTGTATTCCAAATTACAAATAGAATAAATCGTAAAGAATTACTTTTTGTCGTAAATCAAAAAATAAGGAAGTTATGGAAGATTTTTGAAAAATTGAAAAAATTTTTGGATGAAAAATTGGGGAAAAAAATAATTTTGAGAAAATTGAATTTTTTTTTTTGGAAATCGATAAATCACTTAAAAAGTTTCAAAAAAGTCTTATAAAGTTTTTTTGAAAAATGCACCCGAAAAAAGTTATACTCATAAAAACCTTCCTGAAAAAATCCAAAGGGGTACTCCTGGAAAAATGTTCATAATTTCGGTTTTTATTTTTTTTCTGGAAAACTATTGGTTGGAGAAAAAAATTGTTATAACAATACTTGTTTAGAATTTCAATGCGCATTAGATGCAGTAGAAAAATAATTTTAAGGTTCAAGAGTTTTCCGGAAAATTAGGAAAAACTTCCTAAAAGTTTTTCCTCTTTTTTTCGAAAACTATTGGCAATATGGAAAATATTTTTTTACCATTGTATTCGAAATCAAAAATGGAATAAATCGTAAAGAATGACTTTTTATCGTAAATCGAAAAATAACGAAGTTATGGAAGATTTTTGAAAAATTAAAAAAATTTTTGGATGAAAAATTGGAAAAAAAATTATTTTGAGAAAATTCAAAATTTTTTTTGGAAATCGATAAATCATTAAAAATTACTATTTTATAGGGTCTGATGATGCTTTTTTAAGCGAAACACGTAACCTTCGGGACATATAAAAAAAATGTATATTTTGAGACCTTAACTAAGGGTGTTCACCTGTCCTTTCTTTGCACCACCGAGCCAATCTCGGCGATAGAGAGGGAGCTGGTGTTGGAGGCGAACAAGGTCTTCTGAGGGGCCGCTTCGTCCAGCTCTTTGAAAATCTTGTGTTTCAGCTCCATGTTCTCTACGACAGCCTCTACCACCAGATCGGAGTTTTCTACAGACCGTGCCAGGTCAGTAACGCCCTAAAATACATCGTAAAGAAACAGGATGCCCTCAGAAAGAAGAAGATGGGGGGAGGGGAGGGGGGAGCTGTACCTGGATCCTGGACGTTGTTTCCTCGATAAACTTATTGGCGGCGTTCGGATCGTCTTTGTGCAACCGCTTGGCAACCCTGCCCAGGCTCTGCCCGATAATGTTTTGGGCGTTTTTCAACTGTTCCTGGCCCACTTCCAGGATGGTCACGTTGTTGCCGGCTTGTGCCGCCACCTTAAAAACCGCCCCCCTGTGTTTACTCTTTCGACGGGATTTCTTAGCCTTACCTGCGCGATTCCGGATCCCATCAGGCCGCCGCCCACCATGGTGACATTTTGAATGGCCCCATTGGAAAAATGCCTGCGGGACTGAATTAGTAGCGCTCTGGTTGCCATGTTATACCACAATAATGAATAAAATATTTATATTTAGACGTTCAATGTCGCGATTAGTAAATAAACCGGGTCCGAAGGTTAATAACCGGCTTTAATCTAATCGGAGTCGATAACAATTAAGTTTTTTTTTATTATGTGGAATTATTAGATTCCATTGCTAAGATGACAATTGCAGTATGTATGTATCAATGATGTATGACAATGACAAATGAAGTCCTATCAGTCAATGTCAACAACTGTCTGTCAGCTCCCTGTCAATTTTGTCAAGCAAGATGGCCGACATCTGACAGGTACTAAAAACCACTTTTAATTTGCAGACACCGGCCCAGTGGTACTGGGAGAGTATCGTAGAAGATGTCCCGTCTCTCGCAGTTTTACACCGTCGAGGTGGGAGACACCAAGTTCACCATATTGAAGCGGTACCAGAACCTGAAACCGATAGGGTCCGGAGCTCAGGGCATCGTTTGGTAAGTACTCACTCACTCACTCACTCACAAGGAGAAAAGTGCCTTTTCTGCCTTAAGTGATGTACAGAATGCATTCGCGCATGCGAAAACGCACTTTTTTCACTCGCAAAATTCGGTTAATAGCACAGGCCCACCGAGAGGGGAGGAGAATGGGGGGAATTCTCCCGGGCTTGAAGTTTTTTTCAAATGACATCCCCAAGCAACACACGACGGTTAAATAAACGTTTATTTGTGGTTTAATTCAACTATAAATATCGGATAAAATGTCCGCGTCATATCGGATAGATAAAATATAGCGTCAGGAATGAGATGTTTATTTTTTAATTAACTTACTCAATTTTTAGACCCCGGCCCGGTTGTTGCTCTCCGCGGGCCTGTTCAATAGCTTTTTAAATAAGACGATTTTTTTTTGTTTTCTTTTGTAGTTGAGTTGGAATGCGTTTGAGTTTTGTACGCACTACTGAAGCGTTTCGAGGCGGTTTGTGTGCCCGTAACGCTACCCCCCCAGTTTTCGCTTCTTTTTTAGGCTTTAGTTGCACGTTCTAGTCACCTTTTAGTAGCGCTTTTCTCTGATACTATTAACCTACCCCTTCATTAAAAAACAAAAAATCTTCTACCCCCCCAACCCTCTTGATTTCTACCCACACCCCCTTCTCAATAACTCAGCACCGCCATGGCGAATAGCGACATAAAACCGGGATACACGAAGTTCGAATTCGAGGACGCGGAGTTCCTGGTGCCCGAGCGCTATGTCGAACTGAAACCGAAGGGCGGAGGCTCCGGAGGCCTCGTGTGGTAAGTACACAACCCCAGTCTCTACTATCCCCCAGATAATCAGTGTTTACGTATAACTAAAATTGCTTCTTACTAATTGTTTTATGTTCGGCCCTGCTGGTACTTACAACACCTTTCGTTCATTCAGTGATCTTAGAGGCTCCCCGATTTCTTGACGTTTTTGACAGTTATGTCGCCGTTCATCCAGTGACCTTAGAGGCTCTCCGACTTCTTGACGTTTTTGACAGTTATGGCTCCTCGTTGCCCTCAAGTGACAGCTGGCGAAGAAGGTCACACCGAGGAATTGTATCATCACTTGGCATCAAAATGGCGACTAATGATCGGGAAATTGTACTAAAATGAGAGATTTATGCGTGGAGACTTGACATCATAAATAATTGAGTGGTGTGAAGCCTCTGGCCACGCACAAGCTAAGTTTAGTACAATTTTAAATGCAGAATTTTTAAAATCTAATTTAGAAAATTGTACGAGAATATAATTGATTATTGTACGAGGCCTCTGGCCACGGCAAGCGTGGTTTTATAGTAAATATGTAAAGTTGTACTAAAACTTGTCCTAAACGGCCTGGCCAGAGGCGTCCTAGAATTATCAACACTGTATTTTAGTACAATTTTTTAAAGCTTATTATTTTTTTTTTTTGAAATTGTACTAGAACAGCCTTGCGCGTGGCCAGAATAGAAAAATATAATTGTACGAAGCCAATTGTATTTAAGTACAATTTTCAAATATTTCAAGTTTGCATTTAATATTGTACTAAAACGGGCTTATGGCTACTGAGAGTGTTTGTACAATTTTATTTTTGGTACAAATTTCTAAGGTCAAGATTTTCCTATTAAAATTGCACTAAAAATGCCTGAATAAAAATCATTAATTGTATTTTAGTACAATTTTGTAAAATTGTACAATATTTGGCATTTAAAATAGTAGGAGAACAGCCTTACAGCTGGTCAGATGCTTGTACAATTACCAATTTAATTTTAGTACAAATTTATAGGTTCAAAATTTTTCATTTAAAATTGTACTAAAACGGCCTTATGCGTGGCCAGGAACCTCGTACAGTAGTTGTATTTAGTACAATTTTTTCTGTTTTACAATTGGTAATTGTTGGCCTTGTTGTACAATTGGTAATTGTATTTTAGTACAACTTTCTAGGTTAAAAGATTTGGCATTTAAAACCTTATAGCTGGTCAAATGCCTATACAATTACCAACTTATTTTTTGTACAATTTTTAAAAATCAGCCTTATGCCTACTCAGAGTCTTTGTACAATTATCGAATTGTATTTTTGGTACAATTTTCGAAGATCAAGATTTTTTTTTTTTAAACCTCGTACTGTTGTATTTAGTACAATTCTTTTAAGTTTAAGATATTGCATTTAAAATTGTACTAAAACGATCTTAGGCATGGCCAAACGTCTTGTACATATATTCTTTAATTGAATTTTAGTACAATTTTGTTATATGTTGAAAATTTTGCATTTAAAACTGTACTAAAATGATTTGGCGAGAGGCCTGGTTCAATTACTAATTTTATTTTAGTACAACTTTTGTAGAACAACAGCCTTATACCTGGGTAAATGCCTGTACAATTACCAACCTAATTTTTGTACAATTTTAAAATTGTACTAAAACGATCTTGTGCGTGGCCAAGAACCTCGTACAATTGTATTTAGGACAATTTTCTAAAGTTCAAGATATTAGGCTTGGCCAAACACCTTGTACATTCATTAATTGAATTTTAGTACAATTTTCTAGGTTCAAAGATTTGGCATTTAAAATTGTAGTACAACAGCCGTATGCCTGGTCAAATGCCTGTACAATTACCAATTTAATTTTTGTACCTTTTTATAAGTTCAAAGATCAACTTTATGCCTACTCAGAAAACTGTACTAAAATGATTTTATGCTTGGTGAGAGGCCCTTGTACAATTATTAATTGTATTTCAGTACATATTTTTAAACTTCAAAATGTGTCATTTTGAAATTGTACTAAAACTGCCTTGTGCTTGCAGCCTTGTGTATTTATCAATTAGTACAATTTTATATATCAATTTGTCATTTAAATACGTACTACAACAGCTCTATGCCTGGTCAGAAGCCTTGTACAATTAATAAATAAACTTTTGTACAAGTTGACAAAATGCTTTATTTAAAATTGTACTAAAACAGCATTATATGTGGCCAAAGGCCTTGTACAATTTTTCATTGTATTTTAGTAAAGTATCAAGTTTAAGGTTTGCCTAAAACTAAAACGGCCTTATGCCTACTCAAGAGTCCTTGTACAGTTATCAAATTGTATTTTTGGTACAATTTCCGAAGGTCAAGATTTTTTTTTTTTAATTGTACTAAAACGACCTTTTTCTGTGTGTGTCCAAGAACCTCGTACAATTGTATTTACGACAATTTTTTAAAGTTTAAAATATAGCATTTAAAATTGTACTAAAACAGCTTTATACCCGGTCAGAGGCCTTGTACAATCATTACTAGTGTTATAGTACAATTTTTTAAAATTCAAGATTTTGCTTTCTAAAATTGTACTAAAACAGATTTATGTCCAGTCAGAAGCCGAAAGGTCAAGATTTTCTTTTTAAAATTGTACTAAAACACCCTTGTGCGTGGCCAAACACCTTGTACATTCATTAATTGAATTTTAGTACAATTTTGTTATATGTTGAAAATTTTGCATATGAAACTGTACTAAAATGATTTTATGCTTAACGAGAGACCTTGTACAATTACTAATTGTATTTTAGTACAACTTTTGTAGTACAACAGCCTTATACCTGGGCAAATGCCTGTACAATTAACAATTTAATTTTTGTACAATTTTAAAATTTTTTATTTAAAATTGTACTAAAACGACCTTCTTCTGTGTGTGTCCAAGAACCTCGTACAATTGTATTTACGACAATTTTTTAAAGTTTAAAATATAGCATTTAAAATTGTACTAAAACAGCTTTATACCCGGTCAGAGGCCTTGTACAATCATTACTAGTGTTATAGTACAATTTTTTAAAATTCAAGATTTTGCTTTCTAAAATTGTACTAAAACAGATTTATGTCCAGTCAGAAGCCGAAAGGTCAAGATTTTCTTTTTAAAATTGTACTAAAACACCCTTGTGCGTGGCCAAACACCTTGTACATTCATTAATTGAATTTTAGTACAATTTTGTTATATGTTGAAAATTTTGCATATGAAACTGTACTAAAATGATTTTATGCTTAACGAGAGACCTTGTACAATTACTAATTGTATTTTAGTACAACTTTTGTAGTACAACAGCCTTATACCTGGGCAAATGCCTGTACAATTAACAATTTAATTTTTGTACAATTTTAAAATTTTTTATTTAAAATTGTACTAAAACGACCTTCTTCTGTGTGTGTCCAAGAACCTCGTACAATTGTATTTACGACAATTTTTTATAGTTTTAAATATAGCATTTAAAATTGTACTAAAACAGCTTTGTACTCGGTACGATTACTAATTGTACTTTAGTACAACATTCCAAGTTCAAGATTTGTCATTTCGAATTGTACTACAACGGCCCTATGCCTTGTCAGGGGCCTTATACAATCATTACTAGTATTATAGTACAATTTTTTAAAGTTCAAGATTTTGCATTTTAAAATTGTACTACAACAGCGTGATGCTCAGTCAGGAGCCTTGTACAATTAATAAGTAAATATTATTATAAGTTCAAAATGTTTTATTTCAAATTGTACTAAAACGACACTATGCGTGTGCAGAGTACAAATTTTTCAGAGTAGCCTTGTACAATTTTTAATCGTATTTTGTACAACTATCAAGTTTAAGATCTGCCTTTTGAAACTGTACTAAAGCGGTCTTATACGTGGCCATAGGCCTAGTACAATTATTAATTGTATTTTAGTACAAATTTCTAAGTTCAAAATTTTTCATTTAAAATTATACTTAAGTGGGTTCGTTCAAGCATCAATTATATTTTAGTACAATTATCTTCGTGCGAGATGTTGCATTTAAAATTGTACCACAACGGCCTTGTGCTTAGTCAGGGGCCTTGTACAAGTTTCACTTTATTTTAGTACAATTTTCCAAGTACAAAATATTGCATTGAAAATTGTACTGAAACGGCGCGCTATGCGTGGCCAGAGATCAGTATAATTATTACTTATACTTTTGTACAATTTATTAAAACTTGATTTTTCAAGCTTTTGATTGTGCCTCGTACATTTTTTTTTAAGGTTTTTTTTATTGTATTTAAAATTGTACTTAAATGACTGTACAATTAACAATTATGTTTCAGTACAAAGTCCAAGCTGTTGTCCTTAAAAAATTGTACTAAAATCATTTTGGGCGTGGCCAGGGGTCTTGCACCACTAAACTCTTCATTTATAGTGATCCTAATCGAAAAAAACGCCATCTTGATTCACTTTTGACATTCTTGATAATTCTGCCTTTTCCCTCATTATCCAAGTGACAAAATGACGTCATTCACGGGGGAGGGAGGGCTGGGTCTAGATGACGTCACTGATTGTTTTCGAGTAAAAAAGTGTCACGATGACGTTGACAGTTGAAAAATACCTTTCCGTTCATTGACAGCAGTTATCGGAGCACAATTTGACGTTCTTGACAGCTGTCGTTCCGATCACTCTTTCCTTGTCTAACACATAAACTCGGGAGATGATTGACATCTCATGGACGCACCCTAGTTATAGCGCTTTGTAGCTTAGTGCATGCCTCATGTAGCTTCAGTTGCTTCGCATACTATAATAAATAAATAAATTAATTAATTTTTTGTAGTGCTGCCGTAGACACAGTAACCCAACAAAATGTAGCGATTAAAAAGCTGAGCAGGCCCTTCCAGAACGTCACCCACGCCAAAAGGGCGTATCGGGAGTTCAAGCTGATGAAACTGGTCAACCATAAGAACGTAAGTGCTCTCTCGCCCTCTTCTTTTCTTGCTTTTTTGCACTGTTGCCACCGACACTCGATTTTATTTGAAGATCATCGGACTGTTAAACGCGTTCACGCCCCAACGGACCCTGGAGGAGTTCCAGGACGTTTACCTGGTGATGGAACTGATGGACGCCAACTTGTGTCAAGTGATCCAGATGGACCTGGACCACGAGCGGATGAGCTATCTGCTCTACCAAATGCTCTGCGGCATTAAGCATTTGCACTCGGCCGGGATCGTGCATAGGGTAGGTAATCGAGCTCGGCAACGCCGCATCTTTGAAGCGAGTAATTCTATATCCTAACAGTGTTGCCAGGTCTCATGATTTATCATGAAATCTCATGATTTTGACTTACATCTCATGATATCATGATTTTGTCTAAAAATCTCATGATTTAAAAAAAAAAAACAAAGATTTAAAATCGTAACTTAGAATATTAGTCGTAAAAATAAAAATAACCTAAAACTACAACTAAATGTACACATATAAATATCATAAAGCCTTAAATAATATCCGCACAGCCCTATATAAACGGGAAATACTGACGAGTATGGGGATTCCCCGAGATTCTCGGATATTTCTACGGGCCATATTTTTCACGAAGTTTTATGCATTTGCTCGTGTATTTGGTATTGTAAAGCATTATTTGTGAGTTGAAAATAATTAAAAAATATGAGTGACAGTGATTCTAGTAGTTCTAGTAATAGTACATCCAAGAGTATATCTCTTCCAGGACCTAGCAAGAAATGAAAGGTTTATAAGCAAAATTTTAAAAAGGAATGGAAAAATATACCGGGTTTGCAATGGATCGAGAACAGCAGAAAGGGGACAGGCTTTGCCTGGTAGGTATTTATGATATTTTAAGTTAAGGTACTTTCTGTAAAAATAAGTGCAATTTGGATTTATTGAGTACAAAATCTAAATTCACTTATAATAATGTTAAATCGAGAATTAAATGATAATATGAGTTACTGAATCGTAACTAATTAAAATTTGCTTTAATGCGGATATATATAATTTAAGGCGAACAAACTTTTATTTTAATGGAGGTAAACGTTTTTTTTTTTAATTTAAGGTGCGATTACTGTAAATGTGATGTTAAGGTATCTGCAGGGAAAACCCAACTAGTAAAACATTCTGAGACTGAAAAGCATGTTAAAGCTTTGCAGAGAGCATCAATGGGCAAGCAAAGTCAAGTAAAAATAAGTCAAATGTTTGCAGAAAGTTCTAAAAAAATAAGCATTGAAGAAAAAGCGAAAGAAGGAATTATAAGAACTGCGGGGTTTCTAGCCGAACATAATCTCCCTATGAATTTGATGGAGCATTTCATCGAGTATCTCAATGCTATAGGCACTGATTCAGATATTGTCAAACAAATGAAATGTAAACGAACAAAGATGTCAAGAGTTTTACAAAAAGTTACAGGCTTGTCTCAAGAATCTTGGCTACTTGGCCTAATGAGGGATAATAAATTTAGCATTATCATAGATGAGTCTACTGATAACTCGTGCACCAAACATTTATGTTTAGTTGTAAGAATGTGCATTAATTTTGACATTGAAGACAACTTTTTGGCGGTAATCTCAGTAGTAGAGACCACAGGGGCTGCACTTTATAAAATTTTAATCAACTTCCTTACCGAAAATGGTGTTCCATATAAGTCAAACTTTATTGGCTTTGCTTCAGATGGAGCGAGCAACATGGTTGGCGTTAATAATTCTGTGGTCAGTCGATTGCGAGAAAATATTCCAGGTATATTCATAATGAAATGCATATGCCATAGCTTTCATTTCTGTGCATTATATGCATGCCACAAGTTGCCTGAGGAAGTGGAACAATTTGCGAGAGAAGTAAGCTATACGCTAATAAAATAAATGTATACTTAATTAAAAAATATAATTTTTTACAGGTATATAACTATTTTTCAAATAGTCCGAAGAGAGTGGAAGAATATAAGGAATTCCAGGAATTTGCAAATGTCTCAATATCGAAGATTTTACATCCTAGCCAGACACGTTGGTTATCTCTGGAATGCGTGGTTAAAAGGCTTCTTAATCAATATGAAGCTTTGAGGTTGTATTTCGTAGATCAGGCGTCTCTTAAAATCAGTCAAGCAAATATTATTTTAGAAAAACTAAACACGCCCGAAAATAAATTATACTTATCATTTTTATCGCATGTATTACCTATTTTTAATAGCTTAAACAAATTAATGCAAAGCGAATCGCCCAAAATTCACGTTATTTATAAAGAGGTTGCTAGAACAGTTAAAACAATTTTAGATTATTATATTAAGGACGAATATCTAAATGCCAACATTGAAAATATAGATTTTAAAGACCCTAGACTTTTTTAAAATTTAAATGACATGTACTTTTCTGCCCACATAAACTCTGCCGATCTGGAGAAAAACCGACTCGACATGGTAAAATTAAGATGTCTAGACTTTTATATTGAGAGTGTGGAGCAAATATTGTCAAGATTTCCACTTAAAAACTCTGTGTTTCAGAAATTAGAATTTCTAGATCCTGAGGTAGTTAAATCAAGAAAAATCAGGTCTATAAGTAATGTTTCTATGTTGTTTCAAAATTTAATTCCTGCTGATATGCAAGTTATTGACAATGAATGGTTGTTACTTAGAAATTATGAAATTAATTTTACCTGGAAAGGTATTTGCGATTTTTGGGGTAAAATTGCTAAGATTAAATGTGTGGAAAATACAGAATCCCGGTTTCCCAATTTAAGTAATTTTGTGTTTAATTTATTAACTTTGCCGCATTCCAGTGCTAACGTAGAGAGGGTGTTTAGTCAGATAAATTTAAACAAAACAAAACAGAGAAATCGGTTGAAAACTCCTATGATAGCTGCTATACTGCACACCAAAAGTTTAGTGGGCAGAGAAAACCGTATTTGTTCAAATTTTCCAATAGGAAAAGATTTGCTTAAAAAATTAAATAAACAAATTTATGATTCCGATGAGTCAGAATAAAATAACGGATATTTCGGATTTTTGTTTTTCAGTTATTTACTTTAAGATTATGTACGTTTGTTTACTTTAACATATAATTTTATGTTTTTATTTAAATTTGTTAATAAAAAAGTAGATATTTTGGTACTTGTATCTTTATTTCATTAAAAAAATATTTTAATAAAAATAATGTATGTTTTTTTTTTTAAATAAGGCTTAAAACGCCATCTCATGATTTTTTTTTCCAAAACTCATGATTTTTGGTTACATTTTTCATGATTTCATTTTATTTCACCTGGCAACACTGTATCCTAAGTTCATTGCAGGACCTGAAGCCGAGCAACATCGTGGTCAAGTCGGATTGTACGCTGAAGATTTTGGACTTTGGGTTGGCACGGACGGCCGGCACCACTTTTATGATGACGCCGTACGTCGTCACTAGGTACTATAGGGCACCGGAGGTACGGATTCAATAAGTTCGCCAGCACGTTGCTAAGTTTATGGTGTTTGTTTTTTAGGTGATATTGGGGATGGGCTATACGGCCAACGTGGACATTTGGTCCGTGGGCTGCATCATGGGGGAAATGATTCGCGGCGGAGTGCTGTTCCCCGGTACCGATCATATTGATCAGTGGAATAAGATTATCGGTAAGGTAGTTTGGCAACTGTGGTCGTCATTTTTTATTTCTTTCGAGGCCATTGATTGATATCTTGGAATCTATAATTTACTTTGTGTTATCCTTCTTATTGTTTTTATTGTATTTCCCTCATTTGCACAAACAGGTGTTTAGTAAACTAATCTTACAATAATTCTGGAAATACCTACCTTTCTGGGCACCATTATAAAATTTGGTACAATTTTAGGAGAAAACCCTACTTTTATATATTGACTAAAACTGTGCACGTAACTAGTTCAACATTAAAGACGACTCGTTTCGCAGAGCAACTGGGCACGCCCTCGCAACAATTCATGATGAGACTGCAACCGACCGTGCGGAACTACGTGGAGAACCGGCCGCGGTACCCGGGGTTCACCTTCGAGAAACTCTTTCCCGACGTCCTGTTTCCCTCGGACAGTAACGAGCACAACCGGCTCAAGGTAAACGTCTCGTTTTCTAAATTCGAATTCCAAAAATCGCTTTATTGTTATAAAACTAAAAGTTGTAATGTAAAAAATAGAAAATAGTGCAGGTATACAAACATTACAGGTAAAGGATTTACCACTTTACAAATAACCTTTGTGTTACCATAAGTTGAGCAAACATAGTCTAAAAGTGTTTCTGACCGAGCTGTTACACGGGTGAAATTAGAAGATTTAAACATCCCACTCAAAGCCAAGCTAGTCTCAGAAGAACCACATTTAGGCGACCAGTGAGAACTATTGAGGCGTTGATTGATATTTCACTCAAAATACATTCTAACCTGTCAATAAATACCTTAACATTTGCAGAAGAAGACCTGTAGAAGCTTAGGATGTGCAAGTTAATTTTCTTGCATCCAAAAAAAAATTAAACTTATCAACATTAACAAAACGGAAGTCATTCTTTCCATATGTGGGGTATAAATGCAAAACGCGACATGTCCGTTAGATTACAATTTGAGAAAACTAAAAAAAACCTTTTTCGAGGTTTTCATTGCTTTATTGAAATAAGTTTTAATTATTGTTTAAAACTGAATTGTTAAATATGTCTACCCTACCATTTTGATGAATGCATAATCATTAGGCTTCTTTTAATTTAGAGCTATATTTTGGACATGTCGTATTCTGAAACTAAGGCTTGGACATGTCTTATTTTGCACACAACAATCGAGCAGAGCAATGATAAACCCAACTTACTAAAATTATTAGCTCCCGTTTTTTATTAGGAAAAAAAACCAAGTCACTTAGAAAAACTTTTACAAAAACTTATTTTTAGATATTAATTTCTTCGTCACTTATTATTTCATTTTCATCGGCATCAACCTGCCTTTCAAAATTATTTTCTACATTGCTGTCGAAAATATTTTTGAAATAACCTAATGCTTCGTTTGATTTCCATTCATCCCCGTAGTGAGTCTTTAATAAGTTTGAAATGCTTTTAATTTTATCTTCTTTTATTCTCAGTCCAACTTGGAGTGTTTTAGGCCTTACTGCTTCAATTCGCTTCCCTTTTCTACAAATACCTTTTGCTTGTCCTAAATCGCTCCTGTATAATGCTTCGCCTCTGACTAAAACCGTGCCTAATTTATTTTTGGTTAGAACGAATCTTTTTGCTGGTTTAAATTTGAAGTGCCATTGTGTAGTAGGTTTTTTTATTTCATTTTTCCAGTCGAAAACCTGAAAATCTACACCCATTTTAAAAACTGTTGCCCGATCTTTTATCATGAGAAGGTTCTAGGATCTCCGCAGTTCTTCGGACTACTTTTTCGATATTGCCGAAAACTCTGTCAGGTGGCATAAAAGAATGACCTACTACAGGGAAAAATACTTGTATCTCTTCAATGTTCGGAGGCGCATTGGAATTAAACCAGTTGCAAAGCATTCCGATAAAAATCGAATTCTTATTCTGCCCCCCACAACCATCGCAGAAAAGTCGAATGATTTTGTTAGTAGCTTTAAACTCATACGTACTTAGAGTATGATGAATAGCAGATGCAATCTCATTGGAGCTCTTAGGTCTTTCGACTTCTGTCCATGTATAACACCTTACGTTTTCTTTTGTTAATGGTGATTTTGAACTTCCTATGACAACTCCAAAATTAAAAAAGTTAATTTGCATTGAAAAATAGGCCTGCTGATCGGGTAATTTCGGTAGGGGTAAATTTTTTTGACAGTCAAAAGAAATATTTACTACTTCATCGGAGTTTTGTTTGAGAAAAGCAAAGAAGCTTTTGGCTTGAAGAGTATGGACTCTGTGATTTGTAATAAATGACTGCTTTTCCTTGGGATCCGTGCATCTCCTAATTTTTTCTTTATATTGAAGACAGGTTGAACAAAGATCTGTTTGAGGTGTTCCGAATCCAACGTTGTATTTCCTATTAAAATATTTTCGAAAGTAGCACTGCTTCACTTTTTGATCAGGCTCAGCTTGTTCGTTGTAGACATTCCATAGTTTTTTTATGTTTAAGTCACAAGGCAAATAAACACGATGTGGACTATCAGAGCGGCAATTGTTATGTTGCCTTTGGAGAAAACTACCCGTTAAAACCTACTAACAACGGTTCGTTAAATAAAAGGTCAAAAAAACTGAATTTAACCCTTTATTCTAAAAATGGTAGCAGATTATTCTCACGAAAGATTACACTAGGTACGGTTACAAAGAAATAAACTATACTTATTACTCAGAATCTTATTACATAAAAATAAAACGAACGCCCGCGGCAAACCGATCATAAAAGTAATAAAAATACCGTTCTCCAACTTAAAACTCGACTTGAACTGCTTTTTAAAACCGATCCTAATACACTATTATGCCTAATAAGAGCCCCCCCCATCGCACGCCCACGCCTTGTTTTGACCATTCCGCGGAAATACAAATACTGAGAAACCTTATGAGAAGCATCGCGCGAGGACCCAAATTACAATAACACAAACAAAAGATATTGCGGCGGCTTTGACAGCAATAGTGACTTTCGGTGCACCTTAATGATTCAATGAATGTCTTCATGCAAACCTTTTTGTCATCGTTTTTCCCCATAACACGATCACCGCCACGATTCTACTTTGGCGCTGTTCCTGTGTTTATAAACTTTTTCACCAGGCGCAATATTCTGTCCTTTTTCACTCCTAAGATACCCAGAAATGCCTCCCTACATTAGATTAAAATAAGGGTGAAGTTTCACTGCGACCTAAAAGATCTATTGTGTGCCCCTTTCTAATTACTGCTTGATGTTATTCTCAAGTCAAATTACTTCGTACAATCCTGTGGCTTTAATAAAGGCTAGTAGTTGTGACGGTTCCAGTAATGAGATATTTCCTTCTGGAATTTCATAATTACCGAGGTGCATGGCACGACTTTCGGCAACTGTTTCGCATGTAGTTACTAGGTGTTCTGGGGTCTCTTCCTCTTCCCCACAGAATCTGCATTCACCTGTCTGTTCTAGTTTTAGTTTCCTGCGGTGTTCTCGAAGGTGACAGTGCCCTGTTAGGAATCCTGTTACAATCCGTAGTTTAGTTTTAGTTAAACTTACTAGAGCTTTAGATTTTTTTGGGTCGAGGGTTCCAAGGAACATCTTGGAGTGTCTCAACCCTGGATGATCATCCTAGAGGCTTTCTCTGAGTTGATCCTCCATTTTTGTAAGCTCATATAGGTAAGTATTCTTTCCTATGCCGCAGAAAGGTTCCGGTCCTACAAATTGAGAACCAGATCCCTTTTTTGCCAGAATATTGGCTTCTTCGTTACCTTGCACGCCTGTATGTCCAGGTACTCACAATATTGTGACTTTATTTCTCTTTCCTACCTCATTAAGTTTGCCCAAACAGTCTTTTACCATTTTAGAACTGATGACATGTGAACTCAGTGCTGCTATGGCTGCTTGACTGTCGGTGAAGATTGCGATGTCCTGCTTGAGGTAGTCTTTGTTCAGGATTAATTGAGCGCATCTTTCTATAGCGTGTATTTCCGCTTGAAAGACACTGGTGTATTTTCCCAGTGGCTCTGAGTATTTGGTGCCAGGCCCAAATACTCCAGCTCCTGTTCCTTTTTCGGTTTTAGAACCATCTGTGTACCATTTGATAGTATTCTGTTTAAGTGAGCGGGCGACAGATCCATTTTCCCAGTCACTTTTGCTGTCAATTTTTGTACTGAAATTCCTAACAAAGTGATATTCCCGAGTTATATCGGGAATCCTTGGGAAGATCGAACAGGGGAATGGATCTTGTTTGAGATACCCAGGCTCTCTGATCAATGTCCCTACTGTTCGTTCTATCCCTTGCTAATCTGAACATAGCCCTTTTAGCAGCTCCCTCTACTGCCAGGTGAAGAGGTGCCAGGTCAACTATGACCTCCAGTGCTGCTGTGGGGCATCTTTTCATAGCTCCTGTAATGCATACGCATGCAAGTCTTTGAACCTTGTCAAGTTTACGCCTTACTGTACTTAACTTTGTAGTGTCATGCCACACCACTGCCCCATATGTGATTATGGGTTTAACCATCATGGTGTACATCCATCGCAGTATTTTTGGGGAGCATCCCCAGTTTTTACCCGCTAGGTTCCTACAGATCATAATGGCTTTAGTGGCCTTGTTTACTGTGAACTCTAGATGCTTGTTCCAACTAAGCTTACTATCCAGTGTCACTCCTAGATATTTTACTTCATCCGATGTATGTACAACTTGTCCGCCCAGGTGGATGTCCCTGGTGGGTTGCATTTTCCTTTTACGAGTGAATGGTACGATAGTAGTTTTCGCTGAATTTATGCTCAGCCCCACTGATGTGCACCATTCTTCCGTGATGCTTAGGCTTTTTTGTATGAGGTCGTATAAAGTGCCCTTATACCTGCCTTTGACTATAATAACGATATCATCAGCATATCCTATGCAGGTGAAACCGAGATTTGTCAATATCTCAAGTAGTTCATCGACTACTAGACTCCATAGTAAGGGTGAAGTTACCCCTCCTTGAGGCGTGCCACGAGTAGTTTTGATGCCTGTGGTCTGTTCGCCCACAGTAGTCTCAGCCGTACGCGTGGCAAGCATTTGACAAATCCATCGGATTATGGTTTTGTTTAAATTTCTTTTTTCCAGGGCATTTTTTACCGCTACATGTGACGTGTTATCAAATGCCCCAGATATATCTAGAAAAGCAGTTCAAGTATGCCTCCCTACATACTTGAACTGCTTTACCGTCTTGCTGTCGCACCTTATAGGTTAAAGACACTGCTTTTGGCTTACTAGCAGCACGCCCTCTACTTCTTTTTCTTGCAGGCGTGGATCCTGAGCAATAACTTAAAAGAAATGCATCTTGGTCAGCTTTCTTCTTGCTTGAATAAAAACTTCTATGAAACTCCTTCATATCGTTCATGGTAAGATGCCAGCATAGAAATGGTCCATTACTTTCCCTATGTCCACATTTGGGAAATTCTGGTAAAGATTTAGGTGAATATCTGAAACAAAAAAAAAAAAAATAAGCTCAGCTTGAAATAGCTTTGCCGATTGCTCGATTTTTTTTATGAATTTGTTTCTATAGGTTGGAATAGTCGTAGAAAATATGCATTACATTATTAATAATTTAAGCAATTTTAATTATTTCTCAAACAATAAAAACTCGGCAAAGAATTAAACAAAAACTTCAGCAACATTTTTAAATATTATTAAAAGGGCAAATATTTATGAGAAAAATATTAATATCACAGTCATTTAACGTATTGTAAACATTTATTACGTTTCTTAGTTAACTATTTATTTATTTTTATACTTGGTCTTAACTTACCTTGCTACTTTAGCTTTTTCCCTTTTCCATTCTTGTGGTTGAAAAGATCTTTTTCGAGCTCGATTTTGGGTATCCGGCAAGAGTTTCTTGTTGTTATCGGCCATTAAATTTATAATAATTATGAAAACACACGCACAGAATATCAACAAATTTCACCCTCGTGCTTGCGTGCTTGTAAAGAAAAAAATAACAATACGTTTATACCAAAACATACGATTTATCAGGTGTTAGTAAGCTGCTCGCTGATTGGTCGTGTGGACTCAAATGCAGGTTGCGATGTCGCATTTTGCGTTTAACCGAAATTTTTAACGAGCGTAAGCGTAAATGTCGTGGTTTGCAGGCAAATATATTAGTGGCAGATAGAGAAATTTATACACTTTCTGGGTGCACATGAAGGTCATTTTCGTTGAAAAATGGACATGTCGCGTTTTGCGTTTATACCCCACATATATGCAACGTAACTATTACGGGAGAGCAACCAAATAGAGAATAGAGTTCGAAACTGGGAGATACTTAGACAATTTATTAATGTTCAACAATTACAATGCAATTTGTACATAAGTCAATAAAGAAATCTACAAATAAAACTGAAAAACTAGGAAAACGCTACTTTATAAAATTATTCACAAGAAACTGTAACTTGTTAATAAAAAGATAGACTTACTGAAGGGGGATGGATATTGTTCAAATAATCTAAGGAATCCTGGTTATGCTGAGAGATATCTACAATTTTTGTTGCAATAGTACTGGAGTGGTTTTTTGGATGCCCCCTTTGACTGTTCACAATAGATCACATACTCACACTCGGGATTCTTTGATGTTTGAATAAGATTGTCATTTGCATCTTTCTTTGCTGGTTTTAAACCTTGATGATAGACATTTTTAAAATTTTTTAGTTCTTCTTTATTTCTGGGAGTAGGATGCTTATTATAAAAATCCTGCAGCAAGTTTAGCCTACCTCTCATCTCACGCAAGGCATCAATAAACCAGCTGACCTTATGAGGGTTGTGTTTCTTTTCTGCCGATTTAAGTTATTTATTTTGATTCCATTGGAAAAGTGAAGGTAACGAAACAAAATTTTATCCAAGGGGGAAAACAGTTGCAAGTAATTGGGCGGTAACGTCAGTTTAACTGCCCAAATCTGCTCGATTTTTGTTTTAAGGGTTTCCTTGGAATGTTCCTTAAGTGTCATTAAAAGAATCACAAAAATCCATAAATTAAAAGCTTTTTTATCCAGGTTTTTGGAAATGATGCCCAAGAGGAAAAACGGTCTCAGCAGTTTTCAACGGTAACAGTAGTTTTACCCTAATATACAGTTGTCATCATAATGTCTTTTAGATTAAAGGTTTCTTTAAAATAAATTAAGTTGCTAATAATTTAGGTGAATGGCGTCTAAAACAATAAGCGCCTGTACAAACTTTAGTAATAGCACCCAGTATATAAAATGTACAGATTTCTTTTAAAGGAATCTTTAATATGTAATACTAAGAGAGTTGGATAGGTGGTAGCACTTTTATGCAGTTTTTGTTGGGTTCTGTGGCAATTCTCTAAATGAAAAATTAAATATTGCATTAAACATAAATTTAGTTTTAAAAAATGGTAGAATTTTAATCATAATTAACTTATTAGACCATTATAGTATAAGAGATCAGATCGACTTGATTTTTGATTTAAAAGTTTCCTTGAAGTCGTCTTAAGCTTTCAATGAATTAATCCAAGCAAATCCATCTATCAATTTTTTTTTTATCCACAACATGCAAGAAATAACCGGAATTTTACAATAAAACATTCACCAAAGTACGGAGATAAAACCGAAATTATTGGTGGGTCACATTGTGTATACCATTTAATGCCTTTTTGCACATCAATACAATCAAAATGTCCCTTTTTTTTTAAGGCGGGACAGGCCCGAGACTTGTTATCGAGAATGCTGGTTATAGACCCACAGTGCCGGATATCCGTGGACGAGGCCCTGTTGCACCCGTACATCAACGTCTGGTACGAGGAGAACGAAGTGAACGCGGTAAGTTTTTTGTGTTTTAGTTTTTAAGAGAGTAATTATTAATTGTTGATAATGGCGGTTTTTTAGCCCGCCCCCGGTCCGTACGACCACAGCGTGGACGAGCGGGAGCACACGGTCGAACAGTGGAAGGAGCTCATCTACCAGGAGGTGATGGAGTACGAGAGCTCCCACGGGAGGGCGCAGCCCGGTACCGGGTCGCAGCAGCCCAGTCCTGCCGCCCCCAGTTCCGAACCTAACGGTAAGAGAGTTTCGGTAGAAAGTCTCTTATTTCCCGAGTTTCATTCATTACAAATTGAAGAGTGTAAAGGCACTAAGTGTCAAAATCGTAAGTTTTGCCTAAAAAGGTTTCAAGTGCCATTGCTAATGTACCCCCAAAAGTTATAAGTGTCATTTTATTTCGTCAGCTTTGGCATAGTAAAACTAGAGCACAGGAGCTAGGCAGTACGTCCTGAAAGTTCTTATTTTGAAAGGTATAAGTGCCAAAGTCAAGTTCAAGTGTGTTGTTTATCGGACCATAAATTGCAGTGTATACATGGAAGAGGTGCAAGAAAAGAATAAAGGAAGGTTTATAGAACGGCAGAGAATGAAAAAGAATGCTGGGAAGAAATACGTTAACAGGAAAAAATCGTCTAAAAAATCCTGCAAAATCAAGAGGTGAAATATTTTAGGTTGAAAAACAGGCAGTGACTCCTACTCCGTTCGACGGGTGTGTATTCAGGTTGTTCTGCGTGTTTTGTTTTTTTTCATGTGAATAAGAGGCAGTACTTCGTACTTCTTAACATAAATATAAAGAGAATTTGTTGATCTACACTTAATATCTATTTCAGGCGTCGTGCAAGTACTTACAAACGAAAACTTCAACTTTTTGAGAGATTTTATGTTGAAAACTACAAAACACAAGGGACGTCGTCATGGAAATTATGAAAGTGTCCCAGATAGCAAAAGGCAAACTTCAATATCCTATACACTGCCAGATTCTGAAGATGGAAATTTTGTGCAAGTATGCTGAAAGACCTTTATGAACGTTTTTGGTGTCACTCAGAAATGTTTGGTTGTTTTAATACAGAAGAAAAAAATAGGAGATGCGTTCCAATAATAAGCCTAAAGTTCACGGAAAACGATCGCAAACTGATCCATCAACATATAAACTCGTATCCCTAGATATACAAATACAAAAAGATTTTATTTGTCAGTTTTATAATCAAGTTACATTTTTCTGTTCACTCATTTTATTATGACAAATAGGAGTGTCTCTCGATTAAAACAACCGTTTGCCCGCACCATCAGTAAACTGTAGTACAAGTGAGACCTTAAACAACTATTTACATTCCGGTTGCAATACATTTTAAATATTTATGAGCCAAAATTTAAAGCACCTATATTTCAATAGGAATGTAAAAACAAAAAAAAAATCAAGAAAAACCACTAAGAAAAATATGAATAAAAAAAAGACATGCACCCTCGTGAAGTTCTATTCCCTCAATGGGGAATGGGGGTACCAGCTTAGATAGGGAAGCAGCCAGCGCTGATGCGAGAACGGGAACCGGCATGCAGATGAACGGGCGAAACTAGTCGGAGACACGTAAAACTTTCATTTTTTGAATTATTGATTTATTAATAATTAGCAATGTCTTCTGAATTTACTTCTGACAGTTGAGCAATAGTATGTTCAAACATTGTAAATTATGTTCTCAAATTGTCAGAACTGAACCTGATGACAAAAAAATTAAAATACGAAATATTATGGAGGTGGGAATGGAGCGCCGGCGCTCATATTATTAATAATATCTCCGTTATCCTTCTACCTGGACTTCTGACGACTTGCAGGTAATTTCGATTTGAATTATAAAATAAGTACGCAAAATGTCAGAATTGTACCTAGTGACAAAATTGTTGCAAACATTTTTGCAACATTATCGACTTCTGACGACCCTTTATCTTCCGCGTAGACTTCTGACAATTTTTTTTTCCCATTTTCTAATATCGTTTCCTATACTAGTGCAAATTGTCAGCTTTGTACCTAATCACAATTTTTGCAATTATCCATAGGTTTGAGACCTTTGGGTGCTTGCAAAATTGCAGGAAATGCTACGCAAATGAGCAACCACCTGTCGTTAGACCGCTAGGCGAAGAAAGGGAGCTTCGAGGGGTTAATGTTTGTGATGTTGCTGAAATGAACTTTCCTTGCAACAACACTTGGTACAACCATTGCCAAAGAAACGGGTATTGAGCCTTTAAGGGTTAGAAGAATTTTAAAAAGAAATAAGTACAAGTGCAAAAAACCCAAGAAATTTTCCCACAGGACCATGAGAGACGGATGGAATTTTGCCACGAAGTATTGGAAAGGGCAAATCGGAACGAAATGTTTATTAGTAACATTTTGTTTTCAGATGAGTCCTCTTTCTCTATTTGTGGTAAATATAATCCGTCCATTACAGTGGGTTATTCGAGGGAAAATAAGCACATAAGCATACCAACACGTACACAATACCCTCAAAAGGTTAATGTATGGGCTGGCATTTTAGGTGATTCAATTATAGGCCCTTTTTTATCGATGGAAACCTTAATGCCAACGAATACCTTAATCTTTTGAGGGATGAAGTTCTTCCTGCTATTCGAGGGGTCAATATCAATTTAGAACAAGTTTGGTTTCAACAGGATGGTTGTCCCGGTCATAACGCATTAGTGGTACGTCAATTTCTCGAAACGTCTTTCCCTGATCGAACAATCGGTGGAAACGGTACTATTAAATGGCTCGCCAGAAGCCCCGATTTAGCCCCCAATGATTGTTTTCTTTGGGGATACCTAAAAGAACAAATTTATAGGCACGAAAATCAACGGGCTACTAATTTAGAAGAGCTTTGTGTTCAAATTAGGCAAACATTTAATAGTATCTCCACTGAAATGTTGTCGAATACGAGAAGGTCGTTTTATGATCGATTGACGTACTGCACTGCTATATATAGGGTGGCCTTTTTGAACCTGACATAAGATAATTTTAATTTTTATTTAATATTATCAAATTAACTTAATTTTTTGCTTTATTTTGAATTAATTTTTTTATTTCCTGCCCAATATTTAGTTAATTTATGTTTACAACATTATTGCAGTCGGTTTTTAGTTTATTTTTTGCTGTTAGGACAGGCAGCAGCAAAGACTCAAACGAAACAAAAAGTTTTCTTTTAAGTTGCCACAGAGCAGTGCATTCCCACTCGAACGCCCTAAGAGTACTGAAAGGTTTCGTTTTTGCCAGACCTACCGCGATATATAATTTCTATAGGCGAAGTTAGAATGATCATATCTGTATAACAAAATTTCACGTTTACCAAGTGACCCAGTCGACCTACGTAGCCAGCTCTTAGACCATTAGCGCGGTTTCACACACACCCATATTATCGGTGTCGTTATCGGTATCGGTTTGCCTAACAAATATCTTGCCTTAAATGAATAGTTTTACACAAAAACCGATCCGATAAAAATATCGGTGGCTGTGTTCGATATCGTTGCGTCTGTCGGATGGTTGAGTTAAAATCGGCCAGTAAATTATCGCCCGGTTTAGTACGCAATGCAAACTAAATAGACATATTCACACGTTCCGACTTGTCGTTATCGGTGTGTCATATCACTTTTGAAACCCAGTGTCTCACTTTGGCGGTTTGCTGGAACATGGGTTATACTTAATATGAGTGTGACTAAATTTAATTACGACATTGTTACACTCATTGAATTGGTGGAAGCAAGGCCCTGTTTGTGGAATAAATTTTCCGATGCTTACAAAGACAAGATATTGAAAAAACGTATGCATAAATACCTTGAAGGCAATTTCAATAATTTAAATGAACAAGAACAGCAAAAAATTGGTAAGTGCATGTTTTTTCCTGTATTTATTCACATTTAGAGCCTACGTTACAGATCTAGGTTAGTACATACCTATTTGAGCTTTAAACTTAAAGAACACTTGCCTAAACATAAACGTAATATCTAAGTATAAAGACATTAAATAGAACCAGAAGCAGTAACTTATGCGCTAAATTTTAGACATTTGCCATGGTAAGGATCCCTCTGGACTTACAAAGAACTCTGCAAATTTATCGCGAACATCATTGGCAGCTCGTTTTGGTGGTAGATTTTGTAGCTCTCTGTCTGGTGCGTACATATCTTCCACACGAGTGCCGTCTTTTTTTTGGAATTAGGTTGTGCAAAATTATGCACGCTTTAACAATATCTTTTGCGTACTCCTTACCAACATTTATGGCTCTGTGAAATATTCGCCACTTATTTACTAATATACTACCGAACGAACATTCTATATACCGTCGCGCTCGACATAAGCGATAATTGAAAATTCTTCTTCTCTTTATTAATATCAGTCTGTAGTTCCTAAACTGTTTGACAGGTTGTTTTCTGTGCGATTTTCGTGGCACTGTAGGCGATTGCTTAGTGATCATCAGCATGGTTTTTGTCAGGGTAGATCTACGGTGACTAACCTGTTGACTTACCAGTATGATTTGATTGGTGCTTTTGAGAGGTCTGTACAGGTCGATAGTGTGTACACAGACTTCTCAAAGTGTAGTGTGTACACGTTCATTCAAAACGTCTTGCTTTTGCTGATGATTTTAAACTGTATAAAGCCATTGAGTCAAGTATCTTGATGCTGAGCTACTTCAATTGGATTTAAATAGTGTTGCTGAGTAGTGTAATAGCAATAGTCTGGAACTGAATGTAAAGAAGTGTGTATGTATTTCGTTTGGTCGTTCTAATAAAATTATTAATTATCAATACACAATCAACAATAACGAACTCAAGTCAGTTGATACAGTTAAAGATTTAGGTGTTCTTTTTGATACCAAGCTAACTTTTTTGCCGCACATTTTGGATATTATTAACAGGAGTATGCGTAGTCTTGGTTTTATCACTAGAAATAGTGTACATCTTTCACCTTATTGTTTCAAATTACTTTATTACTCTTTGGTACGTTCCTTGCTTGAGTATGCGTCTGTAATTTGGTCCCCTTATTATGATTCTCATATTGAACACCTTGAGGCTGTACAAAGAAGATTCTTAAGATCCCTTGCTTATAGAGCTGAAGTTAATATTTTTCGTAATTATTACATCGACTATAATGCTATCAGTGTCCAATTTAATATCCCTAATCTTGAAGTCAGACGGCATTATTCTGATGCTTTAACGTTTTATAAGATCTTAAATGGTTTGTATCATTGTCCTACTATCTTGGAAGCAATTCCTTTTAACACCTGTCAAAGAAGGATCAACTCTTCTATGTTTCGTTTACCCTTTCATTCGGCCAACTATGGGTTTTTTTCTCCACTGACTAGGACTTTGCGTTTCTTTAATGAAAATAGTTTGGATCCATTTTCCGGCGGCTTACGGTCATTCAAATCAAAAATAAATAATCTTACACTTTAACCTACGTTCCTTGGATAGTGCTAAGTTTTTAGCCCTGTTGATGACTGTTTTTTCAGAGGTTTTATCTTGGTATATATATATTTTTTTTGTAATTCTAGTATTGTATTTATATTGCTATATTGTTTAGTATTTTGTATTATCTATTTTGTTTTTGTGAACTGGCTCTGCCGTATATTGAAATAAATAAATAAATAAATATTTAAACTATGGCCTAAGTAAATTCTGGGAAAGTGCAAATGCTTCGTCTCCAACTAAGACGAATGGTAGATTGTCTCCTGTTGAAATTAGTGGGCTTGGGTGGGGAATATCCAAGGCATTTGGTTGTAATAATTTTCAAAACACGGTTTCTTTAAATACTGATGAGTCGCAATCCTTACCAAGGGCACCTATGTCTACGTATATAAAGCGGTAATTAGAATTCGCAATAGCCATTAGGACTATCGAAAAAAAAATGTTTATAATTCAAATTCATCGATCCACTGCCTGGAAACTTCATAACGCGGACGTGTTTCCCGTCCACAGCTCCTATGCAGTGCGGAAACTGAGCATTTCTTGTAAATCCATCAGCAATGTCCTTCCAATTTTCTTCTGTTGGCGTTGGAAGATATTCATCTTTTAAAATATTCCAAATACTATGACAAACATCTCTTATAATCTTGCTTATGGTTGAAACTCCTAATCTGTAGGCATAATGCATATCCGTGAACGTGTTTCCACTTGCCAAATATCTGAAAAAAATATCTATGTATACCATCTATTTTAGGTGACGCTATTACAACAAAGTGGCAAAATATAAGAGATGCGTTTGTTAGATCCCTTAAGATAAGACAACGAAAATATGTTTACCATGATCAGCTGCATTTCGGATGTGGAAGTAAACCAAGGAGAAGAAACTGAAAATTCAAATGAGGTCAACTACACCAGCAACATCTAAAGCCAGTTCAACAAGTTCCCATGCAAGTAAAACTCGCCAAGGCCACAAGAGGCTTGAGGACCCCATTTAATTGGAAATTAGGAAAAAACTAAATGAACCTTCCAATGAAGATGAGTCATTCTTCAATTCCGTTGTTCCTATGATAACAACAATGTCTGAAGAGGAAAAAATTGAGTTTAGGATGGGAGTACTGCAGCTAATTAAAAAAATTAAACAAAAACGTCAAATAAGCACCTCTAGCATCACCTTTTCTACTTCTCCTGTATCTGATTTCTCTGCAGTCTCATCTCCGTCATATACTATTCTACAAGCAGCAAACCCATCAACGACAAACTATCAGTCGTTTTATCAAGAAGGGTCATATACATCAACAAGTAGCACCTCACAAGATGTTTCACAACATTTCCAAAATAGTGTATGAATTATTTTTATTATCAAAGTTTAGTTTATGTAAGAATTTTTATTATGTTACTTTAAATGCAAATAAAGAATTTCCTTAATTACTTACCTTAATGTTATTGCCAGCATTTCTTTTGGAGAGAAGAGAAAGGAATCTCCACACTAATTTTCAAATTTTTATCTTTAGTAGTTTTTGAGTTACGGGCACTTTGTGGTGACTTTTCAAAAAAAAATCAACTTTTTCACAAAAATTCAAATTTTCTCAACCCTCTGTACATTAATTAAAAAACGTCGATAGAGGTGTCTAATGAAATTAATCAATAATCTCAAGGTACACATAATCTCATTTGAGTATCTTGTAGCTCAAGATAACTTTTCTAGTAAGTAGTCAAATGTAGCTGTGCTCATTCTAAAGTATAGTTCAGTTCAGAGATCTATTAGAATCTTTGATGTGCCGCGAATAGTCCGTGTGCCGGTGTTGCTTGTATTGTCACGTGACATGCATGTTTAAATCGCAAAATTTTTTGTGAAAAGAGTCATAAAGTAATATTCTAAGCAATATTTATTTATCATTCCAATAAATAAATAAATGTTTTAAGCATTTTTTTCAGAATTTATACACTTGATTCGTAAAATTTGACTACATGCGCCCACGTACTATTTTGTTAGACGTCTGACCTCAGTCACAGCCACTCAAGCGTGAAAAGTTGCACAGGTCCGGCCTTAAAATGTATTTGTATTTAAAACTTATTATTCGGGATTCTTGGGTTTAGTTTTATTAAGTTTGAAATTGAAGATAGTAGATAGCAAGGTAATATTTAATTTAACTATAAGATTTAAGTACGTAAAATGAGTTTAACCAAAAATTTTAATTTAATAAGTTTAGTTTTTAGTGCCATAAGTGGGGTGTTTATAACAAGTGATAAGAGAATATTGACATTTAGTTTTACTTGGTGGTAATTATTAATGGGGATTTTGGCTGCCATAAAGATCTCTTTAAAAACACGACGAAAGTTATACAAAAACAGGCCAAAAATTTATTTGGGTACGGCCCCGTAATCTTCAAAATCAGTGGGATAGAGAGAGATACAAAATCACTTGCACAGCCTGAAATAGGAATCGCCAGAACGCAGGTGTTTTATCTTTGTTTAATAGACTGGCTAAAAAGAGATGACAAGCCTGTGAGTGCTGGAAGTGTTTAAAATATTTTGTAAGATGCTTGGATTTTAGTCCGCGGTCAATTTTTTGATATTATTTTCTTGTGATAATATTTTCTTTCTAAAAATGGACATTTTCGAAAGAAAAATAAAAAATACTATAAAACATGGGGTTTTACATATATTTAAAATGATTTCATAGATAAACAATTTAAAATTTTGCCATTTAAACATGTATATCTTGCGACAATAAATACGACATAGGCGCACGGACTAGTTACTGCGGAATCTGCGACACATCAAAGATTCTAATAGATCTCTGAACTGGACTTTAGTTAAAAAACTTTTCATCATGTTCGCGCAATTTTTCAAACATTGTATAAAATGCTCCTTCTACATATTTTTGAGATAATATGGGATGGACCCAATATCGTCTTCGTCTGTTTTTTTGACACTTCTTTTTTCGCAAATACAGCAAATATAATAAAGACA
This sequence comes from Anthonomus grandis grandis, assembly GCF_022605725.1. Classification (NCBI taxonomy): domain Eukaryota; kingdom Metazoa; phylum Arthropoda; class Insecta; order Coleoptera; family Curculionidae; genus Anthonomus; species Anthonomus grandis. Next base: position 12,168,266 of record NC_065563.1, on the reverse strand, counting down.
CAGCTTTTTTTGTTCATATTAAATAATAAACTGTTCTGATACACTACACACACCGCACTGATCCCTGGCCTTTTATGAAAGACGGCGCAAACTTTTACTATTTTATCGGTGTGTAAGAAAGCTCTCCGATACCGATATCGATAATATCGGTGTGTGTGAAACCGCGTTTAAGGTCGGGGGACCGCGGATATTCCCACCCCTTCCAATCCAACGATTTGGAAACTGTTGGTTGATATAAACTCTCACTACTCGAGCGTAGTGTGGAGGACCTCCATCATGCTGCAGCCACATGTTTTGACGTGTTTCTAAGGATACGTCTTCTAGTAAGCCATTTAAACGATTTTATAAAAAATTGAGGTAGCTTTCGCCATTGGGTCGTCTTGGTAATTCAAAAGGGACAATTAACCCTCAATTATTCCAGCTCACATGTTTATTCCAAATTGATGTTGGAAAGCGCGCGCAATTCTAGGGTTGACATATTCCCAATGATGTAAATTGTGAATATTAAATATTTTTATCCTTTGAAACGTCGCTCCATAAAATTCTTTGGAAAAACTGCGGGTCGATTCTGTTGCGACGTAACATATCCCTGCAAAATCGTACTCTTGTGGCGTAGTCTCCGGGTAACAATGCTTGCACCTGATATGGATGTAACAGAGATCTTCTCAAAATACGATGCACCGATGAAGATGAAGACGCCTTGCTATACGACGAATACTAATGGTCGGATTTTCTGCTACCATATTTATTATCTTATCTTCATCAATATCAACTCTAGGCCTTCCTTCTGTGGGCAAATGCTGGCCAGGAATTTGACCAAATTCATTGTTCAACTTTTAGTGGATTGTAGTACTTAATAATTATATGGACGTATTGGTATTTATTTATTTTTTCTTATAGACTTTTAATAAATGCGTGATGTATAATTTAAGAGTAGCAGTTTATGTATTTTTAGTGTTGAGGTTTTATTTACTGATTTTCTTGTTGCAGGTTACTGAAACCCACTGAGCAGCAGCAGCAGCAGCACAATCTCTAGACTAGTCTGACTAAAACGGAGATTAAGTTAATAAAGAACAATAAATAGAATTTTAATTCCCGCGCTTAAAATGTCGTTTTAAATCGCCATTGCCACGGAGCCGTATGGTCGATTGAAAGAAGAAGATGGAAGACTTGCTGGCTCTTGTGTACGTGTGATATGACCGGTTTAATATTTAAGTTAGTTAGGTAAGGATGGCGATAGGGCGTAAGTGAGAGTTGTTTTTTTTCCTAAGTTCATGCCAAAAATTCTAGTTATCTTGTACATTTGATCTTACTAAAGTTCTCTGTAAAGCGGGTACCTCAGATCAAATGTACTACCAAGAAACATTTTGCGTGCAATATTTTTGGTGTGACAATCAGTAATTAGTTCGTTCAGTTTTAAAACAGACAACTGAAGAGGGGATTTTCACAGTGAAGGTCATCGTTATCACAATCGATTTAACCTTGCCAAAGCTATTGGGAGAAAAAAAAGGATTCTTCTCTCTTCAGTTAAAGTCCGTAGGGCGTAGCCATAAACAAGTCACGATTGTTTTCATTATAGTTATTCTATGGTGTACGTGAGTGCGCCACAAGTAGTCGTATAATCGATAATATTAATGTTATGTAACGGTAGGGAAGGCACAATTTAGCAGCGAGAGAGCGGGGTGAGGATAAAGGTTGTAAATTGTATTTTTTAATAACAGTAAATAACACAATATCCGATCCATTGAATTTTCTGTAAAAAACAAAATAATTAAAAAAAAAGGTGACAATTAGGTAGTGAAATTAGTCTCTAACTAGTGACAGTTGTTTGGTTAATGTCAGAGATATACCAAGGGGGAGAGTGAGAAATTGAGTTTTTGCCCTATGAATGTTCACTTTTATTTTTGAGGGATACACGAAGGTGGTTAAGCAAGTAAAGTGTTGTACTAAAAATGGGGAAAAGTGCGAGGAATCCAGTTATGCACTAAACAATTGTAGTACAATTGTTGAGGATTTTTTTTTACTCAAATAGCCTCTGGCCAAGGGTCACTTAGAATTCTTCCACTTATCAATCACAAATGATTAAACGGTCTTTTCTTCACTTTTCACAATGTAATGTCCAACTTTTATTGTTATTTTAGTACAATTTTACTAATAAATGATTTTCTGCAGTGCAAAACTATTGGTAGTAATGTGCAGAATTGCGTGGTGGTGCACGCACAAGAGGTTTTTAGTACAAATTTTTTAAATTTTCCAAAATTTTATCAACATTCTTTACTTTTACTATCCAAGGGTTTGAATTGTACTAAAAAACCTTTATGCTTGACCAGAGGCCTCACATCACCAAGAAATTTCTCAATTTAAATGCAAAATTACGATAACTGGAGCAATTGAACGGTGGTGAGAGCCTCTGACCACGTATAAGACGTTTTTAGTACAAATTATTTAATGAAGGGCTGAGAAGCAACGGGGTATAAGTGTACTGAAGTCAGTTTTGAGAAAACTTAAATTAAAGTTAAATTGTTATAATCAAATGCAGGCAAAAGTATGGCAATTTTCTAACCAGTTTTGTTTTAATTGCTAGGGTTTAGACTATCATAATAAAGAAAAATAATATGCTTTTTAGTATTTTTCATATTGATTATTAGGCAAAATTTGATAAAAGTCATCACTTGTACCCCTTGGCTTCTCATAGAAATTAGGAGTTTAATAAAACATAGGATACAAATAAATTAGAAAAATGCATTTTTCCAATGAAAGGTGGCTTAACAAAATACTAACGGTTTGTATAAAAATGTCATTTAAATACCACTTGCAGAACTATTCTGGGTCACTGCTATAAACATTGTCTTCATGTTCTGGATCCTCATTTTCATCATCGTCAGGATTGTGATGTCCCTCTTGAACCGCTTCTTGCTGTTTCTGGATGTTCTGTCTTGTGTGCACCAAACGTTTTCCCTTATAGTCTAATGATCTATAGAATTGGTGATGTACGGGAGGTACAAATGTTAGGAGGCCAACAAGGTCTTCAAAAGTAAGAAAGTTGGCAACAATCTTAATTCGACTCGCCCCCTCTACACGATTTCATGAGTCTAGATGCACGTTTGTGTAATTAGACATAAAACCTTCAAATGACCTTAGGAGGACGTAAAAAACGCCGATAATTGCGTGGCCATCTTTTAACGCCCCCACTAAGGCCTCGTCCCGATAATTTCTAAGAGTTAATCGTAAGTAAGTTATTATTATTAAAAACAAAAAAAAATTGTATTATTTATATTTATATTATATTAATTTATATCTTGTTCGTAACTATTGCAATACAAATTTAATGTAAAGATACTCCCGGTAAATAACAAAATATAAAAAGTAGGATAAAGTCGATGTAAGGCGGCGATCCTTTTTATATTGATGAATGTAAATGTCCAACCGCGTAATTCTGTATAAAAAAACTAAAAACTGTTGTGTAAATAACCCTGAGAGCGATTTCCTTTTGTAGCCAGTCGATCCAATAATATTATGGTCACTTTTTAGGATTAACGTAATAATGTAAACTTAGTTTCGTAGGGTTCGCTTCGTACTTTACCACGTAAATTCCGAAATTATGCAAACAAACACAGACCTCAATTTTTGTTGCCCCTGTTTAAAACAGTAATCCTGTAATTTTAGTGTGATTTCTAGATTACATCCAGTGCTTCAGTAATATTGTTCCGCTTTGTAAATAAATGACTTTGGAAAATCTTTCGTTGGTTTTATTTTTAAACCGACAATGTAAATTTAACCTTCAAATTCTTTGCACCACTTTTAAATAGTGTCAAGATCAGTTTGCAGTTGTTGGTGAGGAGTTAAACGATTATATTAGGTACCTAGAAAACCTAATTTTTAGTATTATGTACCATATCTTAGTATTATGTACCATAATACTAAGAGTTTAACAATAAAAACTAACTGCATAAATATTATAATAAAATGTAGTTGTGCACCATTTGCTCAAACTCCTAACAAAACTTAATTAGCTTGATAATTGAATTAAGAAAAAAAAAAGAAGTTTTATTACTTTGAATCAAGCAAAACGATATGACTTCCTCTTTTTCTTTCCTCTTCCGTTTATTTTTCTCGGTGAAGCTTTTCTTAAAGGCCCAACAACTTCTGGTGAAAATTTTACAATTTTTTAGGCCCCCCGAGAAGTTGCTGATGTTGGGTTTTGAAACTCAAGTGAATTTGCAGTTTCTGAAAAGGTAGTCATGGAATTGATGGAAGGTCTTTTGGACAGTGGCCGCACACTTTACACTTACAACTGGTACACGAGCGTATCATTAGCCTAAAGACTGATTGACCGAAAAACGCATTTAGTTGGTACAATTAGAGCAAACCGCAAAGGTAATCCTCGGGAAGTAATAAAGGAAAAGTTGAATCGAGGTGGAATTGTAGCTCGGCAAGATAATGACAAAACTGTAGTCCTGAAATGAAAGGATAAGAGAGACGTCATCATGCTAAGCACCAAAGACAATGATTCTACTGTTACTTTAGCAAAGAAAGGAAAGGAAGTTATTAAACCGAAAGTAATTGTTGACTATAATCAGGGCAAGGCCTTTATCGACTTGTCGGATCAAATGTCAGCATACGCGCCTTTTCTAAGGCGAACTTCAAAATGATACAAACGCCTAGTGTTTCATCTTATTACTGCTACAACAATAGTAAACGCGTTACATCTTTACAATAAGATAAACAAGAAAAAAATCAGCATCACCACTTTTAAAGAAGAGGTAGTCTCATTGAAATCGACGAAAAACTTAATACTGTTTCTCGTCCTTCCACGTCTAGAACGCAACGCTGCACGTTGAAGGAAGTGGAAGGCCAAAAACGAGTTACTCGAAAGAGATGCACTAAATGCTACAGCACCATGTCAATGGCTCACCCGAAAAAATGCGAAAAAGGTCAATACAATTTGTGTACCGTGTAATATTCCCCTTTGCATTACTTGCTTCCAAAAACATTTGGCTTAAAACTTTAGTGTCAGCAGTTTCTTTGTGGCAGTGTTTATTTCGTCAAACGTTAGGTCGTTTTAGTAAGTTTTATTATATTTAGGTTAGTAATTTTTATGGTATTTTAAGTTTTGGTTAAATAAGAAAACGACTACTTTTTCTACTCTTATAAACTAAATACCTAAACTATCCAAACTGCCCAACCCAATATATTTTTCGGCTCATCCTGGGACCAGACCGTCGTTTGGTATAGGCAGAATCAATGTAATCCATGCTCACGGGTGAGCACGCGGTCCCTGAATAAGCGATGCTAGATACCCAAGGTCGTTCAGTGGCAAAATTTAAGGACAATTTACCCAGTACCGATTGAGTATTTTCGTTGTTAAAAAGACATAACAATGTAATAACCCAAAGACTTGCAGGTAATATTAAAAGGGCTCGTGCTGATGTTTCCAGGCAAACATTAACTGAATATTTTGAAAACCTTAAAACAACAGCTTTAAATGGTATTCCGTCGTGCAACGTATATAATTATGATGAAACTAATTTGCTGGACGACTCTGGGCGCAAAAAACTAATATATTCCCGTGGAGTAAAATACCCTGAACGAGTGTGCAATTTTACTAAATCTGCAACCTCAGTGATGATGTGTGGTTCTGCAGCAGGAGTTCTTTTGCCACCATATGTAATTTATCGAGCAGAAAAAATGTGGGGGCAGTGGACTGAACAAGGACCAAAATTAGAACCCTGTTGCATAGATAGATACTGTGCAGCTGGATCACGATACAACCGAACGTCACATGGGTGTAAGTCTGCGGTTCTTCCACATGCCAAAAGGCAGCAAGGGCGAAAAGTTCTAATAGGCGATAACTTAGCCTCACATTTCACAGAAGAAGTTATTAGACTGTGTGAAGAACATAACATTGGATTTGTATGCTTGCCAAAGAACGCGACACGTTTATGTCAGCCGTGGGACGTAGGGTTTTTCAGGCCATTTAAAATGGCCTTGATAGAATGGAAAAATACGTATCCGACACATTCATCAATTGACAAAAAGGATTTCCCACATTTGTTGCAAAAAACCTTGATGACAATGGACAGTAAACTATCCAAAGATAAAATACCTCATGCGGTTAAACGAAATCTTATTTCTTCTTTTGAAGCAAGTGGCATGGTCCCTTTAAATCTAAACCGAGTATTAGACAAGCTGCCTAGAGAAGATTTTAATCAAGACCAAGCGCAGAACGTGTTGGTAAATTATTTACAACAACAGAGATTTTCAAATGCCCCAACAAGATGAAATAAGAAGAGAACAAAAATTGATGTTCAGCCAGGGAAAAGTGTGACAGCCCAAAATGATTTTAACAGTTCAGACAGCGACGTTGAAGAGCCTATAAGAAATGATAATTCCGACGATGACATGACCGCCGACGATCTATTTATCCGGTTGCAGGAAAACGAAGAAATTGAATATTTGGAGTCAAAGTGAGATCAAAATTGGGACATTTTTATCGGTCAAAGTGTTGGGGGGCATGCGAAAAAGTGTTAGCTATCGTTACATAGCTACAGTTTAAAATTTCAATGAAAACGAATTCGAAGTTCTGGGACTAAAATCTGTCGATGGAAGAAAAACTGTTTTTAAACCACAAGAAGGCGACGAGTTTTCCATAGAGTTGGCAATTATAATTGCTATTTTGCCAGAACCTGCCGCTGAATGCGTCAAAGGTCAAATCATTTATCAATTCAAAAAAGCAGTAGATATTAAGGAGATGTAAATCCTTACTATACGCATTACTGCTTCTATCTATTAATTGAAGATTTGTTTCTTTACTTTTTGAATGTCTTTTATAAGTTTTTGTATTTTTAATAAAGTATTAAAAAACTGCAATGCTTCTTTTTTATTTTACCTAAAAAAATAACCAATTAGTGGAATTTTATGACTGATCAATTTCTCCCCGAAACCTAGAATTATCTGTAACTTTTCACCGGATTGATGAACTTAAGCGGGGGTTAAATTGTTCATAATGCATTTTAAGGCATTGCAAGGAGAATACAATTATATGGCACTGATCAAAGTCACCCTCCTTTTGGTATGAAATTGATCACATCTTATTTTGGCATTTTTTTTAAACAACTTTAAATTTAGAGCAGATACGATTGCAAAATCCTTTTACGACATTCATACACAATCATTTATGATTAATTTTAATATCGATACGCAGTTATCAAAAGAGTTACAAGCAAATTTACAAACGAAATGATCAATTTAACCCCGTTTCACGGCAAGTATTTTTTATTACTATGTAATCTAGCTGTTGTAAAACGCTTTAATAAAATATAAATGCTCATTCAATTACCTTAATGTAACTGCCAGCCGTTCTGTTGGTCCAATAGGTTCCCTAAATGTAGTTTGATCTTTATTAATATCTTTTCTAATAAAATCTAGTATTTCATCAAAACTATTAAAATTTATTCTGAAATACGTAGAGAACCGATTTTCATGCTTACGGAGTTCAGGATATAGGTTATCAAATTCTCTTTCTTCGTTCCGCTTTTTATTTATATCATGTACCCAAATATCCCTTCTCTTTCTTCTATAATTTAAATTATATTATTTAGCGTGTGACGTCTATTTTAAACAGTTATAAAATTTATTTATTATTTATTTATTTATTTATCAACGTATATAACATTTCAAGTACTTATTAATAATTAACAGTAGTAAAAACTATAATACTAATAAACAATACTGTGCTAAACATCATCCAAAGAGTGGGAGTAGGGCACTATCCCAAGATAGTTGCCCTAGCTGACGACTTAAATTTATTTAAAGATGTACTGAAAAAATCAAGATCTTTTGCAAATCTATTCACTGTAGAAGCTATTCTATTTATAGGACTGTTTAGTAGATAGGATGTTCTGCAAAAGGGAATGTGGAGAAGCGCCTGACCTCGTGTTGTGTAAGAAGATACATGCAAAGAGAAAAGGCACAGACATTCCGGACTTCTAACAATACCATTCAGAACCTTAAACGCAAAGCAAACATCAAAGAACTGCCTTCTACTTGATAAGGAGTTTATGCTCAGGTAGGACATGGTCTCTGAACAGGTAAGATCCAGGCCTGACTTCATAAGAGAATATCTGGCAAACCTGATAAACTTGTGCTGGATATTTTCAAGCCTCTCAATGTGAATCAGAAAATGAGGTGACCAAACAATATTGGAGAATTCGAGAAGAGATCTCACCAGGCAAATATATAGTGTCTTCAATGCTGACACATTACTAAAGTCTTTGCAAGATCTTTTGATAAAACCAAGCAGTTTATTAGCTCTATTTACAGTATTTTCGAAGTGGTGGGAGAAAGTAAGACTCGGGTCCAGAAAGACACCCAAATCCTTGACTGAGTCAAGCTCCTTCAAGGGGATACCATCAATAACATATTGACAAGGCGGGGAGACCCTTAAACGAGTAAACCTCAAAAACTCACATTTCTTAACATTCAATGACATTTCATTCGACTTACACCAGGAAAACACTCTGTTTATATCTCTCTGAAGCACCAACTGATCTTGAGAGGAGGAAATCCGCCGAAAAATTTTCAAATCATCAGCGAAGAGCAAAAACTCAGACTCCAGTAGGGAGCCGAGGTGATTGATAAAGAGACTGAATAACAATGGTCCCAAATGGGAGCCCTGAGGGACCTCTGAAGTTGTCAAAAATGGGTTGGACAAAAAACGACCAATTTTAACACGCTGCTCTCTATCCATCAGATAAGACTTGATCCAAAGTAAAAGAGATCCGCTGATGCCGAGATCTGAAATATGAGAGATAAGAATATTATGGTTGACCTTATCGAAGGCTTTACTAAAGTCCGTGTATATCGCATGTGTTTCATTACCGTCGGCAAAAGATTTAAAGATATAGTTGCTAAAAACAAACAAAGTTTGTATCCACAGAACGACCTCCGGTGAATCCATGCTGTTGATCACCAATTATTTCCTGAAATGTGCCAGATAGAACCACCTCTATACAGTGCTCGAACAGCTTAGAAATTGCAGAGAGGATACTAATGGGACGATAGTTAGTTAGACGATAGTTAAATATGTACTACTTCAAAAAAAAACAAATAAAAGATAAGGTTATGTACTTACTTTCTTGTTATATAGTCGCAGACTATATTATGCACGCCACGTCGGGCCCGAAAAATCGTGTTTTTTTGGAAATAAAAATTCATATCTTTGGCTGTATGGCTAGCGAAACGATGAAATTTGGCATAGGGTCTCTCAATACATTGGGAATGATGGATCCGTAAACGAATTTTTTTTCGGGTACCATCAAACGGAGCGGTACTGTCTCAAAGTCAAAAATTCGTAAAAAAACCGGTCAAAATTCATTTTTGCACGAGATCTCAATTTTAACGCTGTCAAAAAAATTGAAATTTTTAGGCATAAAAGACTTTATAGTAATTCATGTCTGTATACTTTTTGGGCCCGATCGGTGTACAGGGTGAGTTGTTATAAGCGAACAAAAGTGACTAAAAAAAAAATTCAAACTTCTCCAGAGGCTAAAAAAAAATTTTTATAAAAAAAGTGTTTCGGCGAAAAGACTTCGTTTTATAAGAGATTTGACATACTTGGAGCTTTTTTTTGTAAAAAATTTATTTTACGAGTTCTGGCATTTTCAGTTTTTTGAGATTTCCCGCCAAACGATACTTATTTTGGGAAAAATTTTTTTTTCAAAAAATAACTTCATCCTTTACCTTTTCATATGCCATATAACCGAAATTTTTGGGAACCATACAGGGCGAGCAATAATGAACTTTACCCATGAAGGTCCGACCCGAAAATCACATTTTATTTAATAACTTTTTCGTAGTGGCATCTGGACCATTTATATTCTCAGGCATTAAATACTTTAATAACCCCAGTATTTGTGTAAAATTACAATCTTCCAACTTTAATAGGTTCTGAGCAATTCGAATTTTCGCGTTTAATTCATTTGCCGCGTCCCTGTATATGATGAAGAGATCAAACAACATCTAAAGGATCCGAAATTTTGTTTTACAACACATACTAAAATTTCAAAGTTCCAGCGATAGTACAAGTACCCGAAAAATGCGATTTTATGAAAAAAGTCCATTTTTTTGCGTTTTTGCAGGTAATTGGAGGTGTCAACCTAAACTCTGATGAAATGGCTAGTGGGAACAATACTTTGACGCATTGTGGTTACAAATTTTTTGCTCGTAACAGGTGGCCGGGACTTGGTTGGGTTTTTTGTAAAATTATGAATGAAAATGAACCGGAAACGATCAGGGAAAGGAAGCACCGAATCAGAAAATGAATGGGCTTTCCGAATCTGTGCATATCAATTGGGGAAATTGTGTATTGCGGCCAGGAAAATTCGGCAAACATTTTGACGTCTTCGAAAAATGCCGTTTTTTTGAAAAGTCAGTGGTTTTATACCGGGGTGAGACGAAATGAAATTTGCCCGATTATTTTATTAAAATTATTCGAATATATACACGGGTCAGTCGTAATGATCTATTTAATTTAAAATAAAAATTTAGATATTGGGTGAGTTTTTACTATTTAGTTTATTATTAATAAATGTTAACAATTCTTAAACATTGCTTTTGGGTTATAAATAAAAATTTTTTGAAATTATTGATTTTTAAGGTTAGTCGAGTATCATAACTTTTTTGGTATTGGTGCGATTTGGTTGAAATTTGGTACCTAGTACCTATTTCGGATAAGATTAAGAAATTTTAACAGATATTTGACATGACTATGTTTTAAGGTCACGTGACTACCTTAACTTTCTTCCTATTTGTCCGATTTGATTGAAATTTTGTATTTGGGGTTTATTTAGGATGCAATTATGAATTTTTCACAGATATTTGACATTTGACTTCCAGGTCACGTGACTATTGTAACTTTTTTGCTATTGGTCTGATTGGGTTCAAATTTAGTATTTGGGCTTTATTTAGAATGCAATTATTAATTTTTGACTAATATTTGACATTTGACTTCCGGGTCACGTGACTATTGTAACTTTTTTGCTATGGGTCCGATTGGGTTCAAATTTGGTATTTATGCTTTATTTAGGATACAATTAATAAATTTTAACAGATAATTGACAAATTATATTTTAAAGTCACGTGACTTTCATAATTCTTTTGCTATTGTTCCGATTGGGTTGAAATTTTGTATTTGGGCTTTATATAGGATGCAAGTAATAAATTTTGACAGAAATTTGACATGTTGAATTTTTTAAGTCACGTGACTAACATAACTTTTTTGCTATTGATCCGATTGGGTTCAAATTTGGAATTTGGGGTTTATTTAGGATGCAATTGTTGATTTCTTACAAAATT